>NC_066376.1:0-300000 GCF_013377495.2 Cygnus atratus
GGGAAAACAATATGGCTTGCCGGAAGCCCAGTGCCCGAGAACTAAATCTCCCGGCATGCTCTGGGAAACCAATATGGCCTCCCGGAAGCCCAGTGCCTGACAACTACATTTCCCAGCACTCTCCGGGAAATTGAGCCTCGCTGCTTGCCGTAGGACGCCATTATTTGCTCTGTTACATTCCACCTGCCGTTTTCTGTTTATGGAGGTTTTTTTCCCTCCGTTTTGGGGGTTTCCCCTCAATTTTGGGTTTTTACCTCTCCATTTCAGGGTTCTTCCCCACAATTTTGGGGTTCCTTCCCCTAATTTGGGGCTTCGCCCCCCCCCCGTTTTGGGGTTCCCCCTCCATTTTGGGGATTCCCCCCCGATTCCAAGCCCCCCACAATTTTGGGGTCCCCCACCATCGTTTTTTGGCCTGCCACCCTAACATTAAAGTTATTTCCCCAAATTTTGGTCTTCTCACCACATTTTGAGGTTCCTTTCCTTAATTTGGGGCTTCGCCCCCGAGTTCTGGGCCTTTAACCCCAATTATGGGGGGGGGTCTCCCCCCAATTTTGGGGAGTCCCCCCCAGTTCTGGGGGGTCCATGTTCAATTCTGGAATTGCACACTTCCATTTAAGTGTTCTTCCCCCCAATTTGGGGGCTCAATCCCCCTAATTTGGGGCTTCCTCCCCTAATTTTAAGGGACCCGACCAATTTTGGGGGTCCCCCCCATTTTAGAGTCCCCCCACCATCCTTTTTTGGGTTTCCCCCTAATATTAGAGTTCTTCCGCCCAGTTTTGGGGGACCCCACAATTTTGAGGTTCCTTCCCCTAATTTGGGGCTTCGACCCATCAATCTTTTTAGGGGGGGCCCCACTCTCCTATTTTGGCCTTCCGCCCTAATATTAGGCCTAACCCCTATCAACCCTCACCCCTAACTCTAAGGCCCCCACTGATCTAACCCTAACCCCTGAACCTAACCCTAAAATCCCTAACCCTAAAAACCTAGAAACCCTTACAGCCCTAACCCAATAACATTTACCACGCTAAACCTGTAAAGACCTATGCCTAAAACCCCTAACCCAAAAACTTAAGACCCTCAAAACCCTAACCCTGGATAACTTAACCTGAAAAAAAATTAAAACCTTAAAACCCTAACCCTAAATACCTGACCACAAATAAAACCCTAAGACCCTAACCCTAAAACCCCTATCACCACTAAAGCCCCAAAAACTCTGAAGCCCTAACACCTAACCCCACCAAACCCTAACTATTAAAACTCCGACCCTAACAACCTTAAAATCCTAACCCTAAACCCTGAAAACCCTAACCCTGAAACCCAACCCTAGTGCCTTAGCCCTGAAACCTTAAACCCCTAACACCTTGTTAGAAACACTCTGTAACCAATACCACAGGCTCAGGCAAGGATCTCAGTGAAGTAGCATTTTTATTCACGATTGCAATGGCAGGCGTCCCACAAGCCACCTACTAGTTCCATAACACAGTTCATATAAATTTTTTTTTTCCTCTCGCTGACCGGGACCCTCCCCAGTTTCCCCATTGTCTGGGTAATCCAGGTTCGCAATCTATCCGGTGCTTCACAGAAAATACACAGCTGCTGGCCTGTTACAAGTCAATTTTCTTTTTTTCTTGACTGTTTTCCTCTTTGAGGTGGGTATGTTTCTTACACTGGGATTTCCACCCAATTGCTCTAAGGATTGTGGTTGTCTGCATTTTACAAGGTTGTCTTTTAAGCTTTCTTATCACTGCAAGCATATCTCAATACCACCTTCCTTCCCTCTCTAAACGATGTAACTCCAGTGCAAAAACATCTTTATTCCCACAACCTTGATCCCCTTACCCTAAAATCCTTATTCCCTTTAACCCTAACAACTCTAACCACAACCCTAACCCTTCATATCAACCCCCCAACGCTAATGACACTGACTAACGATCCAAACCCCAAACTGCCCCTAACCCCAGACAACTGTTATAATGACTGAGTCCCAAATAGGCCTGCAATCAAAGTTTACAGTTTATTAAACTAATAGAGGCAAGCAAACAGCGCTGGGTGCGCTGGGAGTCTCTGCTCCACCAAGACGCATACCCGTTACGTAAGACGGCTGATTTTTATACTCCTAGGCTACTTCATATTTTATTACTACTTCAAAAAGAGGCAGGGTTATTATAATTGGTTTCCCGAATCCAAAGTCCTCCCAAGGGCGCCTGCTTATCAGTCTCTGGTAGTCTCTCGGGGGCCGCTCGGACGGGAGGCTCATATTCTTCCTCCTTATCTGGTGGTCTCTTGGCCGGATGTCAGAAGTTACTGCACGTCCGTGCAGAGTCAGCAGTTTTTCTCTAAAGAAATCCCTTTGTTCTCTTATCACCTAAACCCAGGCCTCAATGTTAACCCTTCAAATCCCTTAGTGGCACGAATTGCTGGACCATTCCTTACACAACCAACAAAGAAACAGACGCAAAGCTGAAAACTACAAAAGGCAAAACCCTGGATACAGACCCCAAATCACAAACATGCGACCAAAATGCTACAGAAAAGCCCCAGACGCAGGCCCCAAGCACATCCCAAAGCCAAAATGCAGGCCCCAAACACTACAGCAAAGCCCCCAAACACCAGACGCAGGCTGCAGAAGTCTACGAGCAAGCCCCAAACTGCCCCCAGACGCAGGCCCCAACCACACCTGGATGCAGACCCCAACTGTCCACAAGCAGCTCCCAACCCCCCCCCATGAACTGAAACGCCCCCCTCCCCAGATGCAGACGCCAAGCCCCCCCAGAGGCAGGCCCCAAGGGTGTGCAAGCAGCTCCCAACCCCCCCCATCCCCCCAGAGGCAGGCCCCAAAGCCCCACAGAGGGAAGCCCCTAGCATCTACAAGCAACTCACAACCCCTCCCAGCTGCAGGCCCCTACGGTGTACAAGCAGCTCGCAACACCCCCCCAGACACAGGTCCCAAAAGTGTACAAGCAGCTCTCAACTCCCCCAACATGGGCACCTACAGTAGACAAGCACCTCTCACCTCCCCCCAGCTGCAGACCCCAAAGGTGTACAAGCAGCTCACAACCACCCCCCAAGATGCAAGCCCCGAAGGTGTACAAGCAGCTCCACACCCCCCCCAGACACTGGCCCCAACCCTCCCCCCAAGACACAGGCCCCAGAAGCCTGCACATATGCCAAGAAAGTATTAATGCAGGTGCCAAATGCTACAGACAGGCCCAAAAGCACAGGCACAGTCCCCAGATGCTCGAGGCTGAGATGTAACTTGGCTGTCTGAATTACTGGAAATCAGCTTTCATTCTTAGCGACGTGTGCGCAGGCTAGACAGGATGGGGCTTCAGGCACCTCTTCACCTGTGGAAACACATTGCCATCAGGCACTGCCATGCCAGACAAGCTTTTTCTGTTAAAACACCCTTCTCAGATGCCCTGCGGCATTCACGTGACTTGCTTTGCTCCGATTCTAAAGACTAATGTCACAGCCCACCTTGCCTGTGGCACCTGATAAACAGAAGAGAAAGCGACCATACCGTTTGGAAGCCATCACTGCACGTGCTGCTCCTTGATGCTCTGTAACCTCTTCTCGAATCCTCAGCCACTTCTGTGGAAAGCCTGCCATTGCACCTGCAAAGCAAGATGGATACCCTTCGCAGTCACCTTGTGCTACTTGGCCATCCTGCTCCAACCCCACTCACGACCAGCCTGCCCTTCTCGTGCTGCTCTTCAGGAGTGCAGCTTGGCCCCTCTGAGTCTGTGCGAGGCACCTGCGAAAGAAAAAGAAAAGCATAGGCCGCGGCAGCATCCAAAGCCACAGCACAGCTAGGACAGGTACTCTCATCTGCTCCCTTACTCTGCCCCCTCACCTGCCCTCGAGGCAGAGGCTTCCATCTGCTCTCTTAAGCCAGCTACAACACCTCTGGAATATAAACAGGACTTTAACTGTATTTTGTGTAGTTAAGTAACTGCAGTGACAACCGCAACCCTAAAATAACTGCTACATGTGTTCATCGCTCACCTTGCCAAAAGGAGCTCTGGTCGTGAAGTCCCGTGTTGTACACTGCGTTTCAGCTTTAACAAATGAAAACAGTCAGAAGATAACCATTCAGATGCCAGCATTAGCACCCATCCCTCAACAACACAAGGGACCCCATTTCTAATTTTATCATTTCAAAACAGCAGCCCCCTTGCCTCAGCATCTGGGAAGTAGATCAAGCCAGTCACCGGGTTGCCTACCGAGTGCTTGACAGTTCCAGAAGGAGCTCTTTCCTGTGACCGGTTCCTCCTAAGGTTTACCCTCTACTGGGGTGGGGAAAGAAATAAAATAAAAAAATTCAAAACCACATCTGCAAGCTTTCAAGATTCAACAGACCTCCTCCAGCACACTGTTCAAGCACTATGCAAACAGCTGCTCGCAAGCAGCTCGAGTCTCCCCCTCCACATTTGCCAAACACCACTGAGATGACTCTGTGCCAGCTGCCCTTCAGTACGTGCCCAGAGGCAGACCGGATGTCTTTGCCAAAACAGTCCGGACAATGCATTAGTACACCGATGGACCGCCACGTTAGCTACCATCACTAACTGCCAGGCAGGACAGCTCCAGGCCAAACACACACACACACAGGCACGCTACAAACATTACGAACAAAACACAGAACACAAGGCGCAAAAAAAAAAAAAAAAAAGACTCCCAGAGGGAAGCCCTACAGCGACAGCAAGTCAGAACAGGTGCTCTGCAGCAGACCCAAGGAGAGACTCAAATGTCACAACGTGCGACTGGAAGCAACTGCCAGAACTGGGATGATGGAGGCATAAAAAGCCTGCCTTTAAGACAAGAGACCAGAAGGATGGGGAGTGCAAACCCCATAAGAAAAATGCTTCGGAAATGAACTCCCAAGACAGAGCTCCTGATGCGACCCAGATGACTTCTGCAAGAGTGAGGATGGAAACAGATGCGATCTGAAACTGAATACGATGCACAAGACCTGAAACAGATCTGCACTTTAGGCTGCAACTGCAAGACAAGAAGTGCTCGGATCAGACCCATGATGACAAAACAAGCATTTAGGACCTTTGGCGCTGCTACCAAGTTGCCAGTCTAGTCAGTCCAGTGCAAGAAGCAAGGAGGATATCGAGACCCGAGGAGCGCATAACACAGAACACACGCTACAGAAGCAGCACTACAAGACAGATGGACAGATAGGGAACTGTCCTGCCTGGCACATACACTCACGCTACAAAATACCCCCTGCTCCTTCTATTAGCCTGGTGACCCAGCCTCAAGCAGCCTGAAGGTGACCCAGCCTGAACCACCCTCACAGTGGCACCAAGTATATTCAGCCAGCTGGCTCCATGCTGCTCTGGCTCCCAGCTCCCATCAGCCACTCCACACATGCAAATACCAGGTGCCCCTAAACTTAGCTCTCAGATTGCTGGATGGTAAATTCCCTCCACCTCAAGAAATGCACAGCCACTGGGAGACATCTCAGCCCATTGCCAGGCTTATCATCATCTGCAAAAACTAGTAGTTCCAGCATTCACTAGCACACCGGCCCTGATGCCCACCTCCTCCACAATGCTGACTATCACTGAAGCAACATACGGTTGTGCTCACCCATTCCTCTCTGAGTCCAAGCTCCAACAGTACAGCCAGTATCACCCACACCACCTGGGAAAACAAAGGGATAAAATGATCGTTGTGTTCTCAAGTAATCACCTGCCACACTGCTCCTCTATCCCACCCAGCTTCACCTCAGACCCTCAGCAGATTCTGAGGAAGGCCTGCAACAGCACCTACTGAAACAGAGGGGAAACACTTCAAAGACTTGCCTTAGGGGTCATTGCTTAGGGACACTGACTGGGCTGACGACCCTCTCGCCTTTTCTCAGCACTCCACGATGTGGGAATTCACCTCTCCAAGACTGCAGGAAGCACCCACAAAAGAAAAAAAAAAAAGAAAAGGCAGATCCTCAGGCACCTCACAGGCACAGCCTACCTGCTGCAATACCTCTCTTTCGCTAGCTGTTTTTCTTCAGCTGCTCACATGCTCCAACTCGGCCGGGGCGGTACCACACAGCGGTGGGGCAGGCCGGGGCAGCACCATGCAGAGAGCCACCCACATCCGCCCCCCCCAAACCAGAAACATTAGTCCAAAACCACAGAACCGGGACCCCAAACCACATGGAGCCATGCTCCCAAACTGTACATGAACATACACAAGCCCAAGACTGAGGGCCATGATGGCCGCCATCAAGAAATGTAGACTACATCAAGCTCTGGAGAGAGATCAGCCTTTTAAAGTCCCAATGAAAGACAAGAAACACTTCATTACTAGTCCCGTGCCAACCAGACAATACATTTAAGACCCATGATATGGTGCTCAGCAAGCACTGCAGAAGCCAAGAACTATGGGAACAAGACCTGATAAATGGATACTGTAGTACACAGAAACAAACATACACCATAGAACACATGCTGGAACTGCCCTGCCTGGCACACACTAGGCTGAAAAGGATGAACCCAGGGCCTCTTCACCCAGTTGTTACTGGATTCTGTTCCTCTGCTGCACTGATTTAAAAGCCATCCCCATGCACATATCACACAAGACACCAAGGTACAACCCCACCCAAGACACAGACAGGGCATTTCAGGCCAAACTTAGCTTTAGGGACTGCTGGAAAGCAGGCTTCATCCTCAAGGCACACGCAGGCTAGATGACATGGGGCTCCAGGCACCTCTTCACCTGCGGAAACACACTGCAATCAGACACCGCCACAGCCAGACAAACTTTTCCTGTTAAAACACCCTTCTCAGATGCCCTGCGGCATGCAAGTCATCTCCTTTGCTCCAATTCTAAAGACTGATGTTATAGCCCACCTTGCCTGTGGCACCTGATGAACAGAAGAGAAAGCGACCGCAGCGCTTGGAAACCATCCCTGCACGTGCTGCTCCTTGTCACTCTCTGGTCTCATCTCAAGTCCTCAGCCACTTGTGTGGAAAGCCTGCCATGGCACCTGCAAAGCAAGACAGAGACCCTTCAGAGTCACCTCACGCTACTTGGCCATTCCGCTCCAATCCAGCTCATGATGAGTCGCCCTACTTACGCAGCTCTTCAGAATGCAGTTTGCTCCTTTGAACCTCTGCGAGACACCTGTCAAAGAGGAAGAAAAGCATAGGCCGAGGCAGCATCCAAAGCCACAGCACAGCTAGGACAGTTACTCTCATCTGCTGCCTTACCTCTACCCTGCTTACCTACCCCGAGGCAGATGCTTCCATCTACCCTCTTAAGCCAGCTACAACACCTCTAAAACAGAAAAGAGGGGAAACTTAGAGTGACAGTGAGAACCGCAACCCAACTATAAGTGCTCCATCTGTTCATCGCTCACCTTGCCAGAGGCAGCTCTGGGTGTGACGTCCCAGGTTGTACACTGCGTTTAAGCTTTAACAAATGAAAACAGTCAGAAGATAATCATTCAGATGCCAGCATTAGCACCCATCCCTCAACAACACAAGGGACCCCATTGCCAATGTTACCATTTCAAAACAGCAGACAACTTGCCTCGGCACCTCAGAAGTAGACCAAGCCAGTCACCGAGCTGCCAAACGAGAGCTTGACAGCTCCAGAAGGAGCTCTTTCCTTTGACCGGTTCCTTGTACAGTTTATCTAGGAGTGGAGAAAAAAAAAAAAAAAAAAACACGCTCCACATCTGCGAGCCTTCAAGATTCAACGACAGACCTCCTCCTCTAGCACTATTCAAGCACTATGCAAACAGCTGCTCGCAAGCAGCTCAGGTCTCCCCCTCCACATTTGCCAAACACCACTGAGATGACTCTGTGCCAGCTGCCCTTCAGTACGTGCCCAGAGGCAGACCGGATGTCTTTGCCAAAACAGTCCGGACAATGCATTAGTACACCGATGGACCGCCACGTTAGCTACCATCACTAACTGCCAGGCAGGACAGCTCCAGGCCAAACACACACACACAGGCACGCTACAAACATTACGAACAAAACACAGAACACAAGGCGCAAAAAAAAAAAATACTCCCAGAGGGAAGCCCTACAGCGACAGCAAGTCAGAACAGGTGCTCTGCAGCAGTCCCAAGGAGAGACTCAAACGTCACAACATGTGACTGGAAGCAACTGCCAGAACTGGGATGATGGAGGCATAAAAAGCCTGCCTTTAAGACAAGAGACCGGAAGGATGGGGAGTGCAAACCCCATAAGAAAAATGCTTCGGAAATGAACTCCCAAGACAGAGCTCCTGATGAAGCCCACATGACTTCTACAAGAGTGAGGATGGAAACAGATGCGATCTGAAACTGAATATGATGCACAAGACCTGAAACACATCTGCGCTTTAAGCTGCGACTGCCAGTCAAGAAGCGCTCAAATCAGCCCTACGATGATGAAACAAGCATTTAGGACCTTTGGTGTGGCTAGCAAGTTGCCCATCTAATCTGTCCAGTGGAAGAAGGCAATGAGGATATCAAGACCTGAGGAGCGCGTAACATATCATGATCACATCAAGAAACATTTGATACAAAAAAAATTACATGCACAGAAGAAATGATCTCTTTAGGCTCCCACTGCAAGACAAGCAATGCTCAGCTTCCAATTGAGCATCAACATTATTCCAGTGAGGTCAAGGGTTCAACGCCCTCAGGATGGCTTCCCCAGGGCCTGCCAAGCACCAAGAGCAACAGCACAGCACAGACAACACAGAACACAGACACCAAGCTGGAACTGCCCTGCCTGGCACATGCTCAAGCTGTACCTGACAGAATCCCACCCCCCCACACACTCTGTCTGACCGTGATCAATCCTAAAAGGCCCCACCCACTGCAATGACTTAAAAGCACAGACCCTCGCCCTATGTGTGCATTCAAAACCCAAAAGCAAACATAGCACTTGCCCCCCAACTTAGCTTGGGAATGATGGGAGGCAGGTTCCATCCTCATCAAGGAACACAAAGGCTAGCCAGGACATTGCTTCCGGCATAAGGCTCCTCTTCACCTGCAGAAATAAAGTGCCATCAGGCACTGGCACACCAGCCAGACTTCTTCCAGTGAAACACCCACCTCAAAAACAAAACAGTTTCAGCTCTTCAGCTCTGCTACTGAAGTCAGATAGACAAACTCTAGACAACTGCCCGCCTTCCCCTGCCAACCACCCCCAAACACACAGTATTTGCCCCTGGACTTAATTCTCAGGGGTCTGAATCCATCCTCAAGGTGGACCACAGAGACCAACTAGGATGTTCCCAGTATCTTCTTCGTCCCCGGAAAAGAGGACTCACCCAGAGGTGGGACCGATAGACTACCAAACCAAAACCAATGCCCTTTTTCCAACTTTTCTCCACTCACCTTCCCGATCCAGGCTTAGCGCTTCCATTTACTACGCTGAGCCAAGGTCACGTAGCTTAGACCAAGGAGAAAGAACAAACAAATGTGACAATCCACAAAACAGCCTATACCCACTCCTCTTCCTTCCTCCCCTACCCCAACAGCCAAGAAGCCCCAGACCCACATTCCCCAACCCAGTACCACCACTTCGCTCACCTAACATACCAACGAGGTGCATCACACTCCCAGCTCCTCTTGCGCTCCGAGCATCTCCAGCACTTCAGGAACTGGAACTGCTGACGCCTGGCACGCCTCAGGAACGTGACAGGAGATGTACTCTGCTGTCGCAAGGTGCTTCCAAAGCCTGCCCAACAGGCAAAGCACACTAACACAATCCACTGACCAACTCGGGGCTCACACTGCCGTCCACTCACCCTCGTGCCTCATTCAAGTGTCCGTGCCCATGCCCTGGGCTACAAGAAGGTCATATCCGTGATGGACAAGCAAACAGTACAGCTCCTTGCAGAGGACTCAAACACAGAGACGAGAGCCATGAAAAAATAAAAAACCACCCTCAGGTCCACAAATGCCAAAAGGCCATGAATGCACAGCAGCCCCAACAGGGATAATCACACACTTATCCTTTACAGATGAAAAAGGTGACCCTGCTCAGTCTCTCCGTAATACTGCGCTTATGCAGTCAAGCCCCTTGCGATGCATACTGAAGCTCTTTGTGAAGCCTCTGGACAGTTACGCAAATGGCTTGATATATCTAGAGATTAAAAGATAACCCAAATAAAAAGGAAGCATACCCCACCATTTCCCAAAAACAAGTTAGCCGGCAACACCTCCTAAGCACTACCTCTATTACATGAATTCCAAGCACTTAATATCTAGAAGGCTGCAAGGTCTAAAGACTCTACAGCCAGCCAAACCGCAGGCAAAAGCTCCAAGAATAGAACAAACTGTCCCTAACCCTGAAAAAGACTACACCTTACACGCCTACTGCTGCTGTTTTCAGATACATGCTTACACAGGGAGCTTCGATGATACTTATCTCCTAAACCCTGCTCCATCACTTTGCCACCAACGCTATAACTTTGATAATATTTGCCTTAATTCTGCAAAAATCATAAGGGACCCCGAAACCACAAAGCAAACACACAAAGTAACATTGCCATCCTATCCGTAAACATGCTGTAACAATTACTCACCTGAAGAAGAGCTGCATGCAATACAGGCACCTATTACTAGATTGGTTTACTCTAACAGATCCTACTAGTTGTTACCTCACAAAGATAGGCGTACCGGCTCTCTACTTGGAAACCCATCAGTCCATAGACTCTGACCCATCCTAAAGACCCCTGCAACTGACTGAAGGAAAACCAAAGCACTTACCCCAAGGTGCAGCCCAGGCAGAATGAGCTCTCTGATAGCATGCCTGGGGCTCATATACCATTTGGCCCTGCCCAGCACCCAAACCCAATCACCTGGGAAAGGTGAAAAGGAGGGGCAAAGCACAAGAAAGTAGAAAGAGGAGAAGCAGCAGCTGTGGTTTATTTATTTTTGCTTCAGCTTTGAATATTTAAAGCTTTTCTCCTCTACAACACCTGTCTCAGGAACCAAGCAGCATTCAAGTGACCTGCTTTGCTCCTGTTCTGAAGACTATCACAGCCCACCTTGCCTGTGGCACCTGATAAACAGAAGAGAAAGCAACCACAGCAGCAAAAGCCACAGCACCCTTAGGACAGTTACTCTCATCTGCTCCTTTACCTCAGCTGCTTACCTACCCCACGTGGCAGATGCTTCCACCCGTTCTCTGAAGCCACCTAGAGCACCTCTAAAAGAGAAACTGGAATTTTACTCTATTTCGATGTAGTAAAATAACTGCAGTCACAGCCAAAAATAACAGCTACCTCTGTTCACTCACCAGAGTCACTCCAGAGATAGCTCGGGTCTTGATGTCCTGTACTGCACACTGCGTTTCAGCCTGAACAAAGAAAACACAGTCAGAAGATAAACATTCAGCTGCCAGTATTAGCACCCATCCCTCAACAACAGAAGTGACCCCATATTTAATGTTATCGTTTCAAAACAGCAGTCCACTTGCCTCTGTACCTGGAAGTTAGATCCAAGCTCGAAAGGAACAGCCAGCATCACCCATGCCACCTGGGAATACTAAAGGACAAAATGACCACTGTGCTTGCAAGCGACCACCTGCCACACTGCTCCTCTGTCCCAAACAGCCTCACCTCAGACCCTCAGAGGGAAAGCACCTGAATGTCTTCCCTTCGCTTCGGATAAGGGACTGACCTAGGCTGACAACACTCTCACCTTCCCTCACTGCTCCGTGACACGGGGATTTCCCTGTCCAAGACTGCACTAGGCACCCTTCAGAGACAAGAGAAAAAGCACACCCTGAGGCACCTCATAGGCACAGCGTACCTGCTGCAATACCTCCCTCTTCCCAGCTCCTTTACATCAGCTGCTCGTTAGCTCGATCTGAGATAAAGCTGCCCGGGCGGCGCCGCGCCAAAAGCTGCCCGGGCGGCGCCGCGCCAAAAGCTGCCCGGGCGGCGCCGCGCCAAAAGCTGCCCGGGCGGCGCCGCGCCAAAAGCTGCCCGGGCGGCGCCGCGCCAAAAGCTGCCCGGGCGGCGCCGCGCCAAAAGCTGCCCGGGCGGCGCCGCGCCAAAAGCTGCCCGGGCGGCGCCGCGCCAAAAGCTGCCCGGGCGGCGCCGCGCCAAAAGCTGCCCGGGCGGCGCCGCGCCAAAAGCTGCCCGGGCGGCGCCGCGCCAAAAGCTGCCCGGGCGGCGCCGCGCCAAAAGCTGCCCGGGCGGCGCCGCGCCAAAAGCTGCCCGGGCGGCGCCGCGCCAAAAGCTGCCCGGGCGGCGCCGCGCCAAAAGCTGCCCGGGCGGCGCCGCGCCAAAAGCTGCCCGGGCGGCGCCGCGCCAAAAGCTGCCCGGGCGGCGCCGCGCCAAAAGCTGCCCGGGCGGCGCCGCGCCAAAAGCTGCCCGGGCGGCGCCGCGCCAAAAGCTGCCCGGGCGGCGCCGCGCCAAAAGCTGCCCGGGCGGCGCCGCGCCAAAAGCTGCCCGGGCGGCGCCGCGCCAAAAGCTGCCCGGGCGGCGCCGCGCCAAAAGCTGCCCGGGCGGCGCCGCGCCAAAAGCTGCCCGGGCGGCGCCGCGCCAAAAGCTGCCCGGGCGGCGCCGCGCCAAAAGCTGCCCGGGCGGCGCCGCGCCAAAAGCTGCCCGGGCGGCGCCGCGCCAAAAGCTGCCCGGGCGGCGCCGCGCCAAAAGCTGCCCGGGCGGCGCCGCGCCAAAAGCTGCCCGGGCGGCGCCGCGCCAAAAGCTGCCCGGGCGGCGCCGCGCCAAAAGCTGCCCGGGCGGCGCCGCGCCAAAAGCTGCCCGGGCGGCGCCGCGCCAAAAGCTGCCCGGGCGGCGCCGCGCCAAAAGCTGCCCGGGCGGCGCCGCGCCAAAAGCTGCCCGGGCGGCGCCGCGCCAAAAGCTGCCCGGGCGGCGCCGCGCCAAAAGCTGCCCGGGCGGCGCCGCGCCAAAAGCTGCCCGGGCGGCGCCGCGCCAAAAGCTGCCCGGGCGGCGCCGCGCCAAAAGCTGCCCGGGCGGCGCCGCGCCAAAAGCTGCCCGGGCGGCGCCGCGCCAAAAGCTGCCCGGGCGGCGCCGCGCCAAAAGCTGCCCGGGCGGCGCCGCGCCAAAAGCTGCCCGGGCGGCGCCGCGCCAAAAGCTGCCCGGGCGGCGCCGCGCCAAAAGCTGCCCGGGCGGCGCCGCGCCAAAAGCTGCCCGGGCGGCGCCGCGCCAAAAGCTGCCCGGGCGGCGCCGCGCCAAAAGCTGCCCGGGCGGCGCCGCGCCAAAAGCTGCCCGGGCGGCGCCGCGCCAAAAGCTGCCCGGGCGGCGCCGCGCCAAAAGCTGCCCGGGCGGCGCCGCGCCAAAAGCTGCCCGGGCGGCGCCGCGCCAAAAGCTGCCCGGGCGGCGCCGCGCCAAAAGCTGCCCGGGCGGCGCCGCGCCAAAAGCTGCCCGGGCGGCGCCGCGCCAAAAGCTGCCCGGGCGGCGCCGCGCCAAAAGCTGCCCGGGCGGCGCCGCGCCAAAAGCTGCCCGGGCGGCGCCGCGCCAAAAGCTGCCCGGGCGGCGCCGCGCCAAAAGCTGCCCGGGCGGCGCCGCGCCAAAAGCTGCCCGGGCGGCGCCGCGCCAAAAGCTGCCCGGGCGGCGCCGCGCCAAAAGCTGCCCGGGCGGCGCCGCGCCAAAAGCTGCCCGGGCGGCGCCGCGCCAAAAGCTGCCCGGGCGGCGCCGCGCCAAAAGCTGCCCGGGCGGCGCCGCGCCAAAAGCTGCCCGGGCGGCGCCGCGCCAAAAGCTGCCCGGGCGGCGCCGCGCCAAAAGCTGCCCGGGCGGCGCCGCGCCAAAAGCTGCCCGGGCGGCGCCGCGCCAAAAGCTGCCCGTCCTGAACATCTCCCCTGCCAGACAACTCCCCATCTCCTCCTGCCAACCACACTCAGCACACACACAATTTGGCCCTCAGAAAAAAAAAAAAAAAAAGAACAAACACACACAAAAAAAAAACAACTGAGCTCCACAAATGCCAAAAAGCCATGAACACACAGCAGCCCCGGCAGGGGTAATCAGAGACTTACCCTTTACAGATGAAAGGGGTAACTCTGATACGACCCTGCTCAGTCTCTTGGTAATACTGCGCCTACGTGGTCAAGCCTCTTGTAGTGTGTAATCAAGCTCTTTTTAGTCCTCTGGAGAGTTACAGAAGTGGCTTGATACATCTACAGTTTCAAATATAACCCAAAAACACAAGTGTATCCCACCATCCCAAAAACAAAGTGAGCCAGCAACCTCTGCTAAATATCCCTCTAGTAAGTGATTTCCAAGCACTTAAAATCTAGAAATCCATAGACTCCAACCTGCCCAAAGAGCCCTGCAACTGACTGAAGGAAAAACAAAGAACTTACCCCAAAGAGCAGCCCAGGCAGAATGAGCTCTCTATTGGCATGCCTGGGGCTCATATACCATTTGGCCCCGCCCAGCACCCAAACCCAATCACCTGGGAAAGGGGAGGGGCAAAGCACAAGAAAGTAGAAAGAGAGCAGGAGCAGCAGCAGCTGTGGTTTTTTTTTGTTTGTTTGTTTTTTTTAATCTGGTTTAGCTCAACAGCATGCAGACTGCAGACAAGAGAACTGGGGTGTTTCTAGAAGCAACAATCCCCATGCTTTTGCTGCAGCTTTGAATATTGAAAGGACAATATGACCAAGCTAGTAACTGAAATTTTTTCAGCTGGAATTAGCTCAAACCTTTCTTTACAAAGAAAGAAAAATCTAGGAGCATAACAGATTACACGCCAAAAAAAAAAAATTCAATTCCATGTAATAACATCACTCGCAGGAGAAATCACGTACTTGAGTAGGCTATCCTGAAAACCAAAAGGCTATGCTGATGGGTCAAAACACACTACAGGACACTGGAGCCTGGCCCTCTGCAGCACTGACTTAAAACCCATCCCTACACTCACCAAGGTGCAACCCCAACCCAAACACAGACACAGCATTTCAGCCTCAACACAGCTTTGGGAACTGCTGGAAAGCAGGCTTCATCCTCAGCGAGGCGTACTCAGGCTCCACGGGATGGGGCTTCAGGCACCTCTTCACCTACTGAAGAAGGCCACCATCAGGAACTGCCACGCCAGACAACCTTTGTCCTCTACAACACCTGTCTCAGGAACCAAACAGCATTCGAAGTGACCTGCTTTGCTCCTATTCTAAACATTATCACAGCCCACCTTGCCTGTGGCACCTGATAAACAGAAGAGAAAGCAACCACTGCAGCAAAGCACAGTTACTCTCATTAGGACAGTTACTCTCATCTGCTCCTTTACCTCAGCCACTTACCTACCCCACATGGCAGATGCTTCCACCCGTTCTCTGAAGCTACCTATAGCACCTCTAAAAGAGAAACTGGAATTTTACTCTATTTCATGTAGTAAAATAACTGTAGTGATGGGCACGAAAATGTGCCCTGGGCAGCAGCAATCACAGACTTACCCTTTACAGATGAAAAAGGTGACCCTGCTCAGTCTCTCTGTAATACTACCGTGCTTATGCGGTCGAGGAACCGTACCCCACCATTTCTTAAAAACAAGTTAGCTGGCAACACCTCCTAAACATACCTCTATTAGTGAATTCCAAGCACTTCACATCTAGAAGGCTGCAAGGTCTAAAGACTCTACAGCCAGCCAAACCGCAGGCAAAAGCTCCAAGAATAGAACAAACTGTCCCTAACCCTGAAAAAGACTACACCTTACACGCCTACTGCTGCTGTTTTCAGATACATGCTTACACAGGGAGCTTCGATGATACTTATCTCCTAAACCCTGCTCCATCACTTTGCCACCAACGTTATAACTTTGATAATATTTGCCTTAATTCTGCAAAAATCATAAGGGACCCAGAACCACAAAGCAAACACACAAAGTAACATTGCCATCCTATCCGTAAACATGCTGTAACAATTACTCACCTGAAGAAGAGCTGCATGCAATACAGGCACCTATTACTAGATTGGTTTACTCTAACAGATCCTACTAGTTGTTACCTCACAAAGATGGGCTTACCGGTCTCTACTTGGAAACCCATCAGTCCATAGACTCTGACCCATCTAAAGACCCCTGCAACTGACTGAAGGAAAACCAAAGCACTTACCCCAAAGTGCAGCCCAGGCAGAATGAGCTCTCTGATGAGATGCCTGCAACTCATATACCATTGCACCTCACCCAGCACCCCACCCCAATCTCATGGGAAATGGGAGGGGCCGTGCATGACAAGAGGTAAAGAGAGCAGGAGGAACAGCAGCCCTGTTTTTGGTGTGGTTTAGATCAACGTGCAGAGTACAGCACAGGCAACCAGGCTGTTTATCTTGAAAGACCTGCCTCAGCTTTGGTGAAGGAAACTGATCGGGCTGACAGCCCTCTCACCTTTTTGCACCACTCCACAACATGGGGAATTCACCTCTCCAAGGCTGCACTACGGAAGGGCAGAAACAAGATGAAAAGCACACCCTGAGGCACCTCATAACCACAGCCTACCTACTGCAACACCTATAGGTATAGGTATTCTTCCCAGCTGCTTTACCTCTGCTGCTCTCCATCTCCAAATCACATTCTTTTAACTGCCACACAGAGTGGCAGTCCTCCAGGTGCCACAGAGCAGCACCCTAATTTTTTTAGATTTTTAATAGTTTTTTTTTAATTTCTTATTTTCAAAACAGCAGTCCGCTTCCCTCTGATGATGGACAGTAGGTCAAGCCAGTCACCGAGTTGCCAAAGCAGAGCTTCACGGTTCCAGAAGGCGCTCTTTCCTTTGACCTATTCCTTATAAGCGTTATCTACCACTGGCAAAAGCAATAAACAGACTGCAAACAGGCACTGCCACATTTGACAAAATTCATGTTTTTTATTTTATCATTTCAAAGGAGCAGTCCATTTGCCTCTACATCTGAGAAGAAGATCAAACCAGTCACCGAGTTGCCAGACAAGAACTTGACAGTTTTTTGCGTTTGACCGATTCCTCCTAAGGTTTACCTACTGCTGGGAAAAAAAGAATAAAGACTCTGCGCCAGCTGCCCTTGAGTACTCGCCCAGAGCTTGAGTATTCGCCCAGAGACAGACCAGATGTCTTTCCCAAAAGAGTCAGGACAATGTATTATTGCACTGATGAACCACCACGTTAGCTACCATCACTAATTGCCAGGCAGGACAGCTCCAGGCCAAACACACACATAAAAAGGCACGCTACAAACATCATGACCAAAACATGGGAAAAGAATTACTTAGACAATAAGAATTACTCACCTGAAGAAGAGCTGCATGCAATAAAGGCATCTACTACTATATAGATTAGTTTACTTTAAATGATCCTACTAGATGTTACTTTCAATAGATGTACTTATCTCTTTCAACTTGGAAACGCATCAACCCCTAGACTCTGACCCACCTTAAAAAAAAAAAAAAAACAAACCTGCAACTGACTGAAGGAAAAACAAAGCACTTACCCCAAAAAGCAGCTCAGGCAGAATGAGCTCTCTGACAGGACACCTGCGGCTCATATACCATTAGGCCCCACCCGGCACCCTGCCCCAATCACCTGGGAAAGAGGAGGGGCAAAGCACAGGAAAGGATAAAGAGAGCAGCAGCTGCGTTTTTTATTTGGCTTAGCTCAACAGCGTGTGGAGTGTTACTAGAGGCAACGATTCCTGTGCTTTTGCTTCAGTTCTGATTATTGAAACGACAATATGACCAAGTAGGTAACTAAAGCTGTTTTTGACTATAATTAGCTGAAACCTTTCTTTACATAGGTAGAAATAATCTAGGAGTGTAACAGATTACAAACCACAAAAATACAATTCAATGTAGTAAAATAACTCACTGGAGGAGTAACATACCTTAGAAGACTATCTGAAAAACAAAAGGCTATGCAGATGGGTCCAAAAAAGCCAACCCAATCGAGATCTGAAAAGGGTACAGACATTCTCAAAAGGAGCAGGGAAAAAATAATGGTACGGTACAAGCCGGAAAGGACGCTGAGCAGATTTAAAAGATCTGTAAGACCTCGGGAGGGACCTGAGCAGAGCAGGTAGGTCTTTGGAAAGTGGGGGGAGGGAGGACGGGTTAGGCAGGGACAAGGAATACTAAGTAGAGGAGAAAATGAGTGTTGTGAGCCTGAAGCGTGTACAAGCATCATAAAGAGGGCTCCTGAGAGGATGGGGAAACAAAGGGAAAGCTGCTTACCTCTGAGAAGTCGTCCTTGATCTTTGTGCCACGGACATTTGTCTTGTGTGCTCGGCGCACGAGTTTAGGGGTCCCCATACGTTGAAGGCTTACCTCTGAGAAGTCCGACATGGCTCCACCTGCATTACTGATTTTTTTTTGCCAGCAGGTGGTGGCAGAAAATCCTGAGAGACGGCAGACACAGCTTCCCAAACCGTTTTCTCAATAATGGAAGCAGTGCGAACCACATGGAAAACAGCAAGTGCAGCAGGAAAACGCTCCTCATGTCGTCTCGGGGAGGAAATAACTGCCCTGAGCAACGTGCCCTTCCCAGGGTGAACCCAACATGCCCAAAGCCTTTGGGGGGTGGGCAGAAAAGGAACCTGAGACTCTTAGTACGTCTCCTGAGAATCGCAGCTTACAATTACTCCACGTCTTCTGGTCTCACAGGATGAGGCAGAGGTATAATTAATTCCTTCTCCATCTCTCTCGAAAGAGCTTTTCTCCTATCTGTGACAAAGGAGAAAAATGTTATGATCGTGGGAGTCATTATACAAAGCCACACTCTGTGAATTCACTATTACAGTTAAGATCGTTTTTAATCAAAAACACCGCCGCCGCAATGTTACCACTGCAAACATAGTGCTGCACAAAAATTCAACTCAAGATAGAGGAAAGGGCGAGCTAAAAGGACGAATGACGTGACCAAAGGCAACTGCAACAACCATCTGGTAGATGGTTGTCCACAGCCCTCGGATTTCATGGTCGTCTTTCCTGACGGATGAATCCTGGAAGAACAGAAAAGATACACAACTGTGTCCACAACAACTTTTGAGGAGACTACTGAAAAGAAAAACAAAAAAATAGAAACAGCAAGCGGCTAGTACGTCAGTTTTGTTAAAAGAGTAACATTAACATACTAGAAATTTCCACATTCTATGTAGCCCCAAGGTGGTGCTGGGTACATCCACTGATATTAATGGGGATGTAAGAGAGAGTTAATAAATAGTTAATAGTTAATAAGACAATGTAAGAGATAGTTAATAGACAAGGTACACCTCAGGTGCACAGATTGCATGTTCCAGGCGACAAAAAAGGCACAGCTTGGCACCCAGTTTGGACCAGCTTGCGTATGAGTCTGCTGATACGTGACTACATACAGCAAGCAGAAAAGTCTTTTACTCCACAGACTCAGTTTCATTTATGTATATACATACATATACATATGGGTATGTATCTCTCTCTCTATATATATATAAACAAACAAACATTGGGAACTTCATAACCACTTGAGTAACAATCATTAGCTATGCCTACTGCTGAAAGCCAGGACTATGCCTAAGTGATTAAGTAAACACGGAGCCTTATCTGTGAAATGCTGAAAATGCCCCATAACCACTGGGGGGCTTATGCACGGTGTACATAATTTTTGCGCAAACGTGCATCTTAATACACAAAGAGGAGGGGCGACGCGGACAAAGGTTTTAGGGACGCGTCAAGACCAGAACAGCCACTGGGCAATCGCTCAGATGTGCAAAGCTCAGCTAAAACTCGCACAAATCCACCGAGGGAAGGAGGCTACCTACTTGGCTGCTTAAAATAACCTCTACAAAGAATGTATTACAAAATCAAAAACGAAACCACCATCCAGCAAAGCAAACGTCTGGAATACAAAGGGCTAAAACTGACAGCTGAGGTTTGATTCTTTAGCAGTGTCAAAGGTCTTCAGATCCTACCTGACTTCTTGTGGATGGTGGCGTTGCAGCACAGAAATGAGGGGAGCGGGAAGATCGCAACAGGCCAAACGCGGTGCTGAGCTCCTAAAGGAGCTGGTGGGATAGCACTGACGAGAGTGAGACAGGCTGTCAGCCTTCTGCACGAGCTGAAGAAGAGGAGCGCAAGTGTCCGAAGAAGCTGTTTCTTCTCATACTTCATTTCATACACACTGTCTTTAAATCCAGGGCGTCTTCTTAGGGAACGGATAAAGAGGTAGAGTTAGCGGCTCCAGGGACGCTTCAGGATCTTATTTCTTTCTATAGTTAGCTGCTATCCATAAACCCAGACCAGTTAAAATAGAGAGTTATATTCAAAAATCTGGATAATAACAAAAGTATGGGATTTAAAAAACAAAACAAAAACACGCTTGCACGGAAAAGAGGTTAAATTATCGCATGCATTTCCCGATTCCCCTGCAGACTCTATGCTCAGCTCCTCTTAACTCACTTACCTATCCAAACGCAGGGCAGACGCATCAGTTCTCATCATTCTTGGTAAAAAGACGACATTTTCACACTTGCTGTCAAATATCATCTCTTTCCAGCACGCTTTCCTGCAAGCTACGCTAATTCCTCCAGGCTTTTTAATATATGCCAGAAACTTCACTGTTTTATCTTAATGACCATCTCGGTGGGAGTCGCCCAGCTGCTATCTTTGATTCTGCTGTCTTCACAAATACAAATAAAACAGTACTTCAGCGACGCTCTGTGACAAACTAGGCGACACGCATTGAACTCTTACATACGGAAGGAAAGAAGTCGTAGACAACATCCAGAATGTAGTAGTTTGTTAGATATCAGAGAGGTGGGGCAGAATGACAATGCTGCACGAGACTGTGCCTACGCTCCCGGGATCGTACACAGTTTGCTGGATTACAAAAAAAAAATAATAAAGTAAGCTCACTGTGTGGAACAAGTTCACTCGCTCCATTATTACTGTGAATGACAAGAATATTTTAGTAAGCGTTCTTCTAAATCCGTAGAAAATTTCGGATTTACCTCAGTTTGGCTTCATGAAAACTGAAACTTGCAGTGCAAAGATCATTTATAAAACCTTTAGCAGCTGAGCTTTTTAGGCATGGATTTGGTCACCCTTCTGGATAATATTCGGCTCTCTCCACCTTCCCCCAACAAGAAAAAAAGCTTAAAGACCACAAACTGGGACTTCTGGGAGGTATGACTCCATTTGTCACCTTACCTAATACACAACTGTTTCTTCGCTATGCTAAACTTTCACCATGACTGCCTAACAGAGTCTCGCTGCTATTGTTTCTGTCTGTGAGTTTGACAGACTTCCCCAAGTTGGATGAAATGAGCATTTCCCGTTGTGACGGACATCAAAGCTAATGATGTTTCTCGTCAGCTGTGGAGTCCTGCTGGCAGCATCACCTGCTCTCACACAACCCCATCTAGCTTTTGGGGTCCGCCCCATCCGTCCTCGGCGGTGGGAAGTTCTTCCAGAAGCAGACAGACCTTTATTCGTTCCTCGGTGGAGCTGAGGCTCTGTAAGGCTTTGCTTTTTTTCTTCCCTCACTCCCCCTTTATTTCCAAGCTTAAACTTGCATCCAGCGGCAACCTGCGCCAATCACGCAGTGTTTCCGCCCTTACGGAAGTCACATCCAAACGCCACTTCCGCCCTCAGTTTCCCAGCTAATCAAGGAGCATTTCCGCCCTCACCGAAGGCACATCGTGACGCCGCTTCCGCCCTGTGTTACCAGCCAATCACGGAGTGTTTCCGCCCTCAGTGAAGGCTCACCCTGAGGCCACATCCGCCCTCATGCTCCAGCCAATCACGGAGCTGCTTCCGCCCCCAGTTATGGCACGTCCTGCTCTCCACTTCTGCCCTCGGTTCCCTGCCATTCACTTAGACGCTTCCACCCTCAGTGGCTGCCGGGTACACCTGGCAGCCACCCAAAAAAAAAAAAGTAGAACTGGCGGCCGCCCAAAAGAAAAAAAAAAAAACAAAAACGGGTAGACCTGGCGGACACCCGCGGTCCGAAAATACCAAAAGGCCATAAATGCATAGAAGTATGCATTTAGCATACTACGTAGCATCTGCCCTGTAATCCTGCAAAAATCGTAAGGGACCTAGAACCACAAATCAAACACACAGAGTAACATTGTCATCCCACCTATAAACGTGCTATAATAATTACTCACCTGAAGAGGAGCTGCATGCAATAAAGGCACCTAGCACTATATAGATTGAATACTAAGTAGAGGAGAAAATGAGTGTAGTGGGCCTCGCGTGTGCGCAAGGAGCGTCAAGATGGCTCCTGAGATGGCGGGGGAGCCTAGGGAAAGCTGCTCATCTCCGAGAAGTCGTCCTCGGTCGCCTGCAGTACCGATTTTTCGCCAGCAAGTGGCGGTAGAGGGCGCTACCGCGCTCGTGCCGAGTGGCGGCTACGGCTTCCCAAACCGTTTTCTCGTTAACTGAAGAAGCAGGAACCGGGCAGAAAATCACAAGTGAAAACAGCAGAAAAATGCGCTCCACACCGTCTCGGGGAGGAAATTGCTGCCCTGAGCAACATGCCGCTCCTGGCTATGAAGCCGAGTAGCAACGTGAAAAACTACATTTCCCGGCATGCCGTGGAAACCAATGTGGCCGACCGGAAGCCCGGAGGCCCGGAGCCCAAAGACCATAACTCCCGGCATGCTGCGGGGCACGACGCGTGACCACCACTACAGCACATGCGCAGCGCAGCTCCACCTGCAGTACCAAAGCGTCGCCAGCAGGTGGGAGCAGAGAGACAGGCGCCGCTAAAGCGCATGCGCTTCGACTCACCACCTGCAGTACCGCCTCTTCGCCAGCAAGTGGCGACAGAGGGCGACATGCCGCTAATGCGCATGCGTACCTGCCCTCCGTCTGCAACACTGCTTTTTTCGCTGGCATACTCTGCGCATGCGTGGAACCCAGGCACGGCTTCTCAAACCGTTTTCTCATTAATAGCAGCAGCAGAAAGCGCGCGGCAAACCACATGGAAACGGCAAGAAGAGGATCCCCGCTCCATTGGTGCGGAGGAATCAACTGCACCTCCTACCCGTCGCCGTGCCACTCCTGGCTGGGATGCTCAGCGTCGATGCGGTACTACATTTCCCGGCATGCCCTGTAAACCAATGTGGCCGACCGGACGCCCAGAGCCTAAAGACCGCAACTCCCAGCATGCTGAGGGGCATGACGTCTGGCCACCGCCACAACGCATGCGCGGCGCCTCTCCACCTGCAGTTCCAAAGCTTCGCCAGCAGGTGGGAGCAGAGAGCGACGCGTCACCGCGGCGCCTCTCCGCTTGCAATACCACTGTTCAGCCAGCAGGTGGCAACAAAAAAGCCGCAGCGGCACTGTGCCTGCCTGCTCCGCGCATGCGCAGTAGCAGAACGGTAGACACGGCTTCCCAGACTGCCAGTCGGGGGAAGGAGCGGGAGCCGCGCGGACCACCACGCGAAAACGTCAAGGAAAGGCGCACCGCTCCACTGGCGCGGAAGAAGTAATTGACCGCCCTAACTGTCCCCATGCCCCTCCCGGCTTGGAAGCCGAGCGGCAACGCAAGACTACGGTTCTTAGCATGCTCCGGAAACCAACGTGTCCGACCGGAAGCCCAGAGCCCGAAGACCACAACTCCCGGCATGCTGCGGGGCAAGACGCTCCCAGCCAACTCTGAGGAAGCCCCAGAGCCAGCCTTGCGCTTTCTGACCCGCTGCCCGCCCGCGCCAGCCTGGTGCCCCAGCCCCGCGCCTGCTCCACGGTTCCTCCCCACGCCAGGGGCTTCCCCTGCCCCAGCCGCTGTTCCGTGGACACCCAACCTCCACCCTGCCTCCCCCTCCCAGAAGCAGCCGCAGCCCCGGCCACACTCACTGACCCCTCTGTGCAGCCCAGCCCCAGCACACCAGGTCCAGGGAGCAAAGACACTGCAGCTCTACTGCCCTCCCCGGCTGCCCTCACCCGGCAGGGTGGCCCCCACACCCAGAGGGGCCGTCCACATCCATCGGCATCCCCCCCCACCCCCTGCCCCCTCCGTACTCACCCCCCTATGGAACCTGCACCCACAGACACGGCGACAGCCCCTTACCAGGGCCACAAACACAAAGGGCAGTGCAAGCGAGAAAGCAAACTTTATTAACTTGTATGCAGGACTCCTGGGAGGGTGGCTGCAGCAGGGCTCCCTGCCTGTACATTCTCCTCTTCCCCTTGGGGGCGCTGCAGGGCTCAGGCATCGAGTTCACATCCCTCTGTCCATCTCTGCATCTGTCCCACGGGGATGGGTTGCTTCCCGTGGCCATGGGCTACGAGGCACAGGCAGAGGAAGAAACAAAGGAAAAAGAGAACAAGCAGGCCACAAGCAGCGAGAGAGAAAATGGACAGACAGCCAGCTAGGGCAGAGGGACAGAAGAACCACCCAGAGGGCAGGGAGCTGGACAGGGATGATCAAGAGGGTTGGACAGGGAGCACAACAGAGGCACTACTGTGACGGCCAAGAGGAGCGAGAGATCGAGAAAGGAAGACAAAGGCTGGACGGGGTGGGTCTAGCGAGAAAGGAGGAAATGGGGAACAGCACAGGGAGAGACAGAGAAGACAAGGACAGGAAGCAGAACAGAGGGACTGAAAGCAAGAGTAAACACATGGATGGGGAGGGGGTTAGCGGGAAACAACATGGACAGGGGAAGCTGGACAGAGTGACAGACAGAAGTTAGTAAAGGAACAATGGGGCTAGGCTTCGCGGCAGAAAGACAAGGAAAGGGACAGGAAACAGGATGGACAGATGGAGGACAAAACAGCAATGGGAAGGCACCAGGACAGAGAAAGTGGGGGAGGGGAAGATGGAGAATGATGTGGGGTGGGGGTGGGTGGGCACAGGGATACAGTGATGGGACTAGGAAAGAGGACAGGGAGCACAACAGATGGACTAAAAAAAAAAAGGGATGGAAAGCAAGGAAGCGCAATCTAAACGGTGGAGCAGAGAGGGACGCAAGAACATGGAAAAGCAGAGGGAGACAAAGTAGGAAAAACTGTCAGAAATTGAGAGATAGGGAGCAGAAAAGGAAGATCTGCAAGATGAATAACTGATGAGAGATGGAGAACCGAAAAGTTCTTAACGGAGCAGGCAGGGGGAGGAGAACACCAGAGAATGGAGCGCTGCGACTGAGGGGTGCAGAAGGAGACAGAGACGAAGAAAGGAGATACAGTAGTGCAGAGCAGGGCTGAGACGGTAAAAGAGTGTCAAGGGAAGGGGAGCAGGACAGAAGCTGGGAGAAGGAAAAAGGGGAGCAAGCTGGACAGGGGGCTTAACGGCATACGCCGCAGGACAGAGACATGTGGATGGGTAGGACGAGGAGCTGAAAGACCGCGAGTGCGAAGAGTGGGGCAGATGCAGGAAGTGAAACATTAGTGGGCGGAGAGGGGGCGGGGATTGAGAAAGAAGGGAAGAAGGACAGAGTGGGAAAAAGAAAGACATGGCCAGAGAAGAAAAATCCTCCAAAGAGCAGAGAGACAGAGAGTAAGGGGCTAAGGGGAGCAGGGCAGAGAGAAGAAAGAACCTGGGGAAAGGCAGCAACACAGAGGAAAAGGGACAGGGAGCAGGCTGCAGAAAAACATGCGGATGAGAAGCAAGCCGTACAGAGAGCAAACAAGCAGGCAAGAGAGACGGACGAGGACAAAACAGCAACGGACAGGCTGAGAGAAGATGGGGAGGGGTGGCACATGCAGAGGAGTGCAAAGGCAGCTGGGGATGCAGAACAGGGGGGACACAACCCTAAGGGCCTAGTGCTCACCGCAGCTCTTGCTCTGGGTACCGCCAGGAGGATTTCACGGTTCAGAAGCTTCTCGCTCGCTCTCTCCCCCAGCTTCCTCCTCTGTAAGGATCCAGATGCTCAGCTATCACACATCCAAGAGAATACACTGGGATGTGGCACTCCTTCCATGGGCCAAAGCTCCACCAGCCTCAGGTGACTGCAGCAGGACAAAGGGAGCTCTCGGCCCTGAGCGCCAGCCCTGCCAAAGGAAGGCAACAAGCTGCTAGCAGCCTCACATCTTCCCAGAGCCCGTCTTGGGCTGCTGGCCCATCTCCAGCCGACCGGGAAAATGGCCCGGCCGTCACCTGGAAAACGTCCCTGGGCGGGCAGACCTGGCTCCCGCTGGGGGCTCCCACCGCTCCCTGCCCGTGGGTACCCGTGGACGAGGCCCTGCTCCCGGCCGCAGCACCCTCCCCCTGTGCCTGCTCCCAGCAGGACGACCCCCGCCCGACGCTCACCGCCGAAGACTCTCACTCACCTCACCACCGGCAACCACGCATGCAGCCGGCCCCAGCTGAGGGAAAAGACCACCCCGCGGCCACGGACCCCAAAGCCAACGTGGCTGCCCGGCAGCGTCGGCCTACAGCTCCCAGCATGCCTCGGGGCAGCCCGAGGCGGGGCACGGCGCACGCGAGTGCCGGAGCCGTCACGGAGGCCGCGGCGGCGGCGCTCTGCCGGCCTGGCCCCAGCGCTGGCACCGCTCCTGCGCCCGATCCAGCAGTCAGGCCCTGGTGCCCGCGGCCGTGCTGCGACGCGTCTCCGTCACAGGGGCCGGGCGCGGTGCCCGCGGGTTGCAGCCCCGTTGCGCCGTCCCGCTCCTTCCCCTGTGCTGCAGCCGGGCCCCGCCCCGGGCCGGGAGCCACCTCTGAGGGGCCGCCTGGAGCGGGGTCGCTGGCGCCGGGGTACCGGGAGCACGCTGGGGCCCCGGGGGAACGCGGAGGGGTCGTGCGCGGGCACGGGGGTCGTCCTCGCGTGCGTGCGGTCGGGTGGAACACGAGAATTTAGCGGCACCCAGCGGTCGCTGCAAAAGACAATCTCCTACGTCCCTGTATGTTCTCTGATCCAAAACGGAATGGCCGCTGTCCGCAATGGAGCCTCCCAGAGTTTTTGCAGGAGGGACTCTTTAAAGGGGCTCAATGACTTGGCTATAAAGGTGACAGAAAGCCATGGGAAGTTTGACCTTGGGCTGGCTGTTGCACGTGGAGTTTATCAGTTTTGTTCTTTACAATGGTGGGTGAGAGAGGCTGAGGGCTTCCACCTCACTTTATATTCTTTTTGTGTTTGTTTTTTTTTTTTCTTGGTTGCTCTGTTACTTTTATTGCTAATGGCATCAGGGGAAAATAGGAAGCCTTGCTGGGCTGTTTCATACCTCACACATTGCATGGGCAAGAGGACTGCAGAATACCTTATTGAGAAGGCTGTCAATTAGATGCTGCTCTTGTGAGCAGACTGAAGGTTCACGACTTCTGGCTGTCTTCTCATTTGCTTTGTTGCTCCTAACAGTATTAATTACACCAATCTCATGTAGCAAAAGTCCTTATCTAACCCCAATAAACTGTTTTCATGGTGTGTTTTTTTTGGTGGTATGTAAATAAAACTGATGACTATAGCGAAACCGTGCTTGACATGCTGTTTTCTTCTCCAGCTGATGACGGCTGCAGCGCTATTATCTTTGATTCCTCAGGGAATTCCTGCTTCTTCAACCCCAGCGAACAAGAAACTTCTTTTTGACTGCTGTTTTTACCCATGTAACATTCCCACAGCTGTGGTGCGCTTCTCATACCAACTGCCCTGGTTGACCCAGTTCCACGGAGCCGCCGTCCCTACTCACCTCCATGGCTGCAGCTACAGTCCTGGTCATGTAGTCGGCAACACTCGGTGGTGGCTCTTGTTGGCATGATCACTACCGCCACTCTATCCACACCTTCGTTATTGACTTTCTCATGCAAGGTGAGCATGTGAGATGAGACTTCTTAATACCTGGCATTAATTTACTTGCCTTACCAATTAATCATGTGTGATCAGGTTTGATGCGCAGTGGCTGCTGGAAGAAAGAAAAAAAAAACCTCCAAAAATGTCCTGGACATTAACAGAAGCGTAGGGAGGACAAGAGAAGAAGCTAGTGTTTTACATGTCTAGAAAACCTTGGTGAGTCCTGATCTTCAGCACTACACACGGTTACTTTTTTTTTTTCACTTCATGAAAAACAAGGTGAGAATATTTAAAGAGGCTTCAGTTTCTAACATCCATAATACTGGAGAGGGGTGTGAGGGGAACAGACTGCGGAAAGCGTTCCTCCTAAATAGCACCTCATATTGCCACTGTCAAGGGCAGAAAACTGTTCTAGACTTATGACAGTCGCTCCAACCTCCTAGCATGCTTTGTATGATCTCAGCACATGTGGTACAGAGAAGAATGGAACAGAAGAGTGATTGTTTTAATTGCTTTGACAGCTTCCATCTTCTAGACTGTGCTGCTAAATGATTACCTTTTTAGGACAGTAAGACCCCTTTATTGAAACAATAAACACTAATACCAATGATTGAAAACTTGAAATGATTAGGAATGCCAAAATGTTGGGGTTATTCAGCCTGGAGAAGACAAGGCCCCGAAGAGAACTTATTGCAGCCTTCCAATGCTTAAAGGGAGCCTTCAAGAAAGATTGTTCGGGGGCTCTCTATCAGGGAGCGTAGCTATAAGACAAGGGGTAATCACTTTAAACTAAAAGATGGCAGATTTAGCTTAGATATTAGGAAGAAAGTCTTTACTAAGGGTGGTGTGGCACTGCAACAGGTTGCCCAGAGAAGTTGTGGATGCCCCATACCCACAGGTGTTCAAGGCCAGGTTGGATGGAGCTTTGAGCAACCTGGTCTAGCGGAAGGTATCTCTGCCCTTCACAGAGGGGTTGGAATTAGATGATCTTTAAGGTCCCTTTAAATCCAAACCATTCTATGACTAGATTGCAGAGAAAAACAGATTTGTAAATTTTTGATTCTCTGTAAACACAGTATAGCTCAGAAATAAAGATCAAAATTTTATTTCCATGTTGGTAATAAAAATAATTCCATGACTTCTGTAAACCATTGCATAAATGCTATCATGTAGAAAAGTTTTAACAAGTGTTAAGAGTTTTAAACAGTTCACTACAAGTGAATGGGTATGCATTATAAATAATATGTTTTGTATTAAGAACAATTCACAAAATCATTTCTTTCTGTACACTCTAAACATTAACAGCTTTCATAAATTAATATGAGTAAAAATTCCTTTTTTATTTAAGGTCTGATGGTGACCACAGTTACACATATAGTGTGACAGTAATAATATGATTACCTGTATTTGATACTAGAATATTCTGAATGGCAATATATAAGAAAACAAGTATGTCTGTAATAATCAGCTATTATAATTGAATATTATATATATATATATATATATATATATATATTGAATATATATATATTCAATATATATTCAGGAATAATAATAATAATAATTCAGGAATATATATAATGAATATTATATAATCAGCAAAGAAGACTAGTAATAAACTTATAACATGCAGCTTGGGATCCACCTGTGAGTAGCATACTTTCGGTTGAATTACAGCTCAACTGTAAAAACCCTGAGAAATCCCAGTTTTAATCTATTATTCCCCAGGCTATAATAATCGTGACAGCATAATGGCATTCACAAGAAAATAATATTCTTACATAAATTAACATAGAATTTTGTTAAAAACCAAAATGAATCTTGAAAATTTACTTAGTTTGCTTTAAAATATTTTGGAAATGCAACAACTTACTGTGTCACTAAAATATAATGTATTTTCCAGATAGTATATATAGCACAAGGATAAATACTTACAAGGGTCGGGGTTCCCTTCTTACTTCTTCTAAATATTCATCTCTAGTCAACTGCATGCATCTTATTATCCTCCATTTTAAAGTACTGGTGTAAAAGTACACATTTATTTGTCTTTGCAGTTGACTTGCTTTTTACTAAGATACAGAAAACTTTGCTTATAACTTCTCACATAAAGAATTTTATGAAGAACATTTATAGCACTTTCCTTTGAGTGCTATGTATGGTTCAAGCAATCACCTAGGGTTTGTCTGTAGTTATAGCGAGCTGCCCAGCCTGACAATTTCACATATAGGTACATTTCTTTCATCTGCATTTTTTTCCTTCTTCACCAAATGATTTGTCAATAGTTTGTGTCCATAATTCAGCGCAAGAAAAGCTTGCAGGGGAACATATGCAAAATTTTCAATACTGATATTACTATGGGACACACAACATTATTTTCAAGATTCATCATTATAAAACGCAAAACATACAACTGTTTAAAAAGCAACAAACTCAACATATTAATTTATTTCCTCTTAAAGAAAGCAACACACAAACTACAAATGACAGTGTGATGATTCATGCTGCAAATATTGTTTAAATTTCTTTTTTGTTGGCATCACAGGATGAGGAAAATCACCTATTACTACCAAAAAAAAATATAAAAAGAGAGAGACCAAAAATAGCTATAGAATCACAGGCAATTGCACACAAATTCACACAAAGAACAATAAACTTTGACAAGAAGCAGAAAACCATACTTCCATACCTCTGAGGAAACAAATGTCACATTGCAGCATATCAGCAGCACAATGTGGGCTGAACTGGTTTCCTCTAAAATATCACAGCAAAATTTCTGACCAAACCCTTTCTAAACATGTTTGTGAGTACAACAGTTGCAGAAAACTGTTCCACATTGTGGATAAATATAGCACACCAGTATCCAAAATAATTTCTTGTTTGACATTATTCCTTGATTTGCTTATTGTTTAAAAAATCTCGTATCACTAACTCTGCTTTAGTCCAAAATTCTGTTACAGATCAAAAACAAGTATTGTCATAGACTGCACAGATGCAAAAAGACAGCCAAACTTGATGATCAAGGTTCCTTTTTTTTTTTTTTTTTTTTGGAATGTCCAAAACTGGTTAAACCTTTAAAACAGAGTGGCATCTTATTTTAGGACACAGGGCACAAAAGTGTTTTTGAAAATGCCAATATAGTCTAATTTTATACTTTTCTCAATACAAATATTTTTGAGTAACTGTGTGAAAGTCAGCAAAATCACATTTTAAATCCAAATTTGATGTTTATTTAAAATGGACTACTATGATCTTCAAACAAAATTTTAAAAAAGGAATAAGCAGACATATATTTAATATTTTATCCTTCTTCTCCCTTCCTGAAAAGTCTGTAACGTTCTTGCAGGCTGGCATGTCTTACAAAAGCAGCAATGAGTCTGTACATTTAGTTATCACAGAAATATGTAATGATTGTTTTTTGCTAACTCAAGCCTTCATACAAAGACCACAAAACCCAGTCAGGATACAATAATTTTAGTACCTTTGGCTTGGGTCCTGTATTTAATACTGACAGAATTCAAAAAGCTTTATCTATTTCAACAGTAATTTTAGTATACATCTTGTTTTTGTTTGTTTGTTTGTTTCAGCATGAATTACCTTTAAATAGATAAACTTTACTGCCTATGAACTCAATTCCTATACTGAATACAATAATATGGAGATACAAATCATGTAACACAGTAGTAGGTCATTTCAATGTAAGCTGTACTAGTGTCACACCTGTATTAAACAAAAGAAAGAATAACACAGGCAATTATTCCTTGTAAGAAAAGTAGATAGTGTTGACATACAGTAATTGACTAACTTCTCCTGAATTGAATGTTCCCAACAACCAGGATGAAATAAGTATATTACCACCCTTTTAAAAGAATCGCTGTGTCAAGAGTGCCGCTGCCTGATTACATACTTAAGTAATTCTGTAGTGCCTTGCAAATGTGTTACCTCATTGTTGAAAAAGCATATTTTTAAATATTTATAAAAGCAAGAGACATATTCTAATTATCATCAAATTGTATGATACAAAATTATGCAATAGAAATTATTTGCAAAATTCTCTTTTTATGTCTTCTGCTATTTTATACGGCATTTGCATAGGCACTTTGTAAAAGTTATTGTATATATCATATGGGTTCCCATTAAGTACCACACAAGTTAGGTAATATACAAAAAATTTAAGACTACAAACGTCCAAACAAAGAGAGAAATGCAAATGCACAGTTGTTTACTAAGACTGATCTGTTTCAGAAAATGTAAAACATGCCTTTGAATATGAAAGCATATGTGCCTCACTGTTTTTCTTTCCACTGGTACATTTATAAATACTGTAGTATGCAATTAACTTATAAATTGTAAAAAAACTAGGTAAGATCTCACTTCTATTTAATCATATTATGATTTAACAGTAAAACCATCTGAAATATTTAAAATTCACAGTACACATATATAAAGCATCATATTGTTGTGTATTAAAAATAAACTTAAGACCTAGAAAGCAGCTTGAAGCAATTTACAACGTATCCTCTAACAAAAAACAACAATTAAAAAGTGCATTTATATTATTCATAGTTTTTCAAACAACCAAGTAAACATACTGTTAGACCAATTCCAAAATACTGTCTCTGGCATACCATACACAACAGACATGGCAAAGGTACCATTTGTACTGTTTAGTGTGTAGCTACTGTATCTATGTATCTGTCTTCTGTTAAGGAAAATAACAGGTATAAATACTTTCATTCATGCATTATGGTAAAATTTATACAAAGTGATCACAGTGCAAATGAAGCTAAGTAGACTGTGCACTGAGAATGTAAGTGGATGGGAAAAGTCTGGGATGGAACTGGGCAGGAACGAAAGAACCTCAAGACTAATAGAAAATCAATGAATGGCTGAAATTGAGATGTAAAGGTGAGCAAGCAAAGCAACTAGGTTTCTTACAACAAAATCAAAATTTACCTAGCACTATTAAGTTGATTAATTATCAGTGATTTATATAATTCCTATACAAAATACAAACACATAAAATATTTTTAATTCATAAACATGATATAAGTACCATGCCTGTATGTTACCGTGGATTTTTTGATTTCTTGCAACAGGGACATTCTTCTTGTCTAGCTGCACAGTGGTCACAAAGTATGTAATGTTGACATGGATTCAGGATAATGCTACGATCACCTTCTCGACATACTATACACTTCTTTGACTGAAGCTGAAAAATCACCTGTAAGATGATTACTGCACTCAGTGAAAATGAATCCAAACTATACAGTCACGTTCTAGCAATTTTATGCTTAGCTGTCCTTGATAAATTTCTGTTGTAGCAACACAAAGGACAATGTTCTTGTATGATGAATAGCTGAGTTGCAGGTCATGAGATGAGAGCATGCACAACATTTAGAGTAGCAGCTAGAAGAGTACATGTGCATTTAGAATGGAAAACATCTAAGTTAGCACCTCCGGACTGCAGTTTTCCTGCATGACTGGGATGACTGATGCAAACCAAGAAAAAAAAAAAAGAGAGGAAGTATCCTTTTTCATTATCACATACTTCCCTATTTTGACATTTTAAACCACTACTACATTTTCTTAGGCTGTGAGAAATGGTTGTGTGAAGACAAAATGGAATTCACAAATGTAATATACTTTGAATAAAGCTACTGATACAGACTTTGGGGAGGGGAGGATGTTACAACTGCAAATAAGTGTCTCCATATAGTAAACCATATCAACCTTACTAAGGAACAGGAAATATTTAAAGGTATCTACAAGCCATGTTCATTTCCTGGGAGAGAGGTGCTCAGATTAAGAGGAGTATCCAGAACACTGTAACACTGCCTAAGACAGCAACTTTCTCCTGGAAGGAAGAGCTAGGTGAGAAGAGACCACAGTGCTGAAAGAAACCTGAGAGACTGAGGAACTGTAAAGGCTGGTAATGGTTCTAATCACTCCAGCCTGGCTGAGATGACTTCCGTTCCAGGATCTAATGACTTTGTTCAGATAAAGAGATTCCAGGATTCTTTTGCTCCTATTTAAAATCCCTCAGGAGAAAAACAATAGTGGTCCTTAATCCAAACATACTTGGTAACAGGAACCTGGTAAATATCAAGTCTCATCTACTTGCTTTCTTGCCAAAGACTTAAGTTATGTTTCAATGTCTTCTAAGGAAAGCCTAGCTTTTTTTCAAGGCTCCAGTTCATGCTGATATAGATGGCATCGTACAGGAGGTGCACTGAGACAGAGAAGACACTGCTGAACTCAAACAGGTAAACAGGTACTGGAGTATGGCAGACTGTTTCAGTAGTGAAAGGATTTATTTATTTATTTATTTTGCCTGGACAGTCCTGTCACAGTCCAAACAAAACAGCAAGAATTGCCATTATGTATGGCGTTACTGTCCTTTGAGACTGCAGAGGAAAAAGCAATGGGGAACCAAGCTGGGTCCAGGACGGTCTGAAGTAGGAATGAGGCTTTTTGTGCCTGGAGCAGTCCATGATCATTATCATCTTCCTTGATTATGGTCAGAGGACTGGCATCAGACTTCCAAGCTTTGACAGCCCTGAGAAAAGCTGTCCATGTGACAGCAAAAGAACATCCTACATTTTGGTAGAACCTAAATTTTGATTTGAGAGAAGATGGAATACAGCATTATGCCACTATGGTGACTAAGGGACTGAAGCATCTGACATATGAGGAGAGTCTGAAAGGAGAGAGGACATCTTATCAGTGTGCATAAATACTTTGTGCCAGGGGGTAAAGAAGATACAGACAGCTTCTTCTTGGTGGTAGCCCGTGAAAGAAGAGCATTGTGCCACTGGTCATTAAGTAAAAGTACAGAAAATTCCACTTTTACAGTGAGGGTGGTGAAACAGTGGAAAAGGTTGCCTACAGAGGTTGTGGTGTCTCCATCCTTGGAGATATTCAAAACACTTCCAGGAACAGCCATGAGCAACCTGCTCAAGTTTTCCCTGATTTGAGTGGGGCATTAGAATAGATGATCTCCAGAGGTCCCTTCTAATGTCAGTGATTCTATGCTCCAAGTCTGTACTAGTCTCTGACTATGCAAGCTCTTAGTGGAAAACCTCACCATCCACCTTCTAAACAAGTGAATAGCAGGTAACTGTTTTCATTTATTTCGGGCAACTCTTTTTATTTATTTAGCTACTGGGAGGAAAACCACTGTTTAGATCTTTTTTTTTTTTTTTTTTTTTTATTACCCTTAGAGTTCTTGTGAAACTCTTGTCATTTATCTGACAGCTGATTGAAAAATTAGAAGAACCCATTAGGCTGAGAAATTTGAACCACTGTGTAATCCAGAAAGGGAAGACTTGACACTGATATCAGTGATGCTCTCTGAAATGAAACCTGGTGTATGTATCTCACTGAGGGTTACTGAGCTGTCAGTTTCAGTTAAGCAAATGTAGTTACACAGATGAAGAAAACTTACCTCATCTATTGTTCCTAAATCTAAGTGCAGCCGACTTTGTAAGGAACGAAGCATTGGCAAGGATATCTTCTCTATGTCTCCAGAGTTTTTTATGTAAGGTAATGTAGTAGATAGGCAGGCAGCTAACTGCACCTTCAGCTTTTTTAATTTATTTTCCACTTCCTCCTTCTTCTGAAGAGCGAGTTGCTTGTCAGCAGCTGCAACATCAGCACGTTCTTTTGCTTCTTGAGCCTCTTTTTGCCATGCATCACATGCCTGGGAGAAAACATTTTCCAGAATATAACAAAATATATTTGTAAAATTAAAAAAGAAAGAGCAAATTCAAAAGCCTTCGAAGATGCAAGCAATCTCTAATTTTAGATGTAACGATGCTATCACAGTCGATGTAATGCTTTTCCCTACTTATTCTACTGTCTAATTAACAATTCTTGATTTGCCTTAACCTAATTTTTAGATATGTCACTGTTACTTGTCTGTAAACATCTAGAAGTGTTTTTGGAGCTCTACAAATGGAACACATATTCATAATCTAATGTCAGGAGACATCAAAAACTGTCAAAATGTACTAGAGCTATTTTGCTACTCCACGTCACAGAGAGAATGATATGAGGGGAGGAAAAGGACTACAGAAAATGCACTAGACTGGCAGTTATCATCAGCCTCGGTTTGACTGCTGAGATGGCTGGGTATTATCTAGACACATTATACAGCCGTAGTTGCTGGCAAATCTCTTCTTTTTTTTGTGTGCTTACCAACTGAAAGAGGTACAGGAGGGAAAGTATGGCTTTAGTTACCTAACATTGAGATACATTGCTGTTCAGCACTATCCTGAGGCTGTGTAAGTGTCACTGTCTAGAGAGGCAGACTGACTTTTAAAAAGGTCTGTTTCCTTTATGCTGCCAGCTTATTTGTGAGATCAAAAAAATAGCATTTGCAGTCTATTCATTTCACAGCACGTAATGAAACTCTGGGTCCAAGAATAATAAAATATGTAAAAGGGGAAAACAGAAGGTACATGTTTGTTGAAAAAAATATATAGAGAAAATTTAATACTACCATGAATTAGTGTACCTGTTTTACTTGTTGCCAAGATTCTTCCCATTGTTTTAGTTTTCTCTTGGCCTCATCAAGTTCCTGTCTAACTCGAGTTAGTTCGTTCCCACTTGTGTTTGAACTTACTGAGAGAGTAGTGCCAATGCTTAATACTGGGGATGGACTAGGAGAGAAATTCCCAGCCACGAAGTCCCAAACGCTCCCTGTAACACCATTTAAACCTGTAAAACAAAACCACAAAAAAAGTCTATACACCCTGCCGCGAAATGTTTCACATTCAGACTAAGTAAATGCAGCACACATACAAAATTTATACTTTTATCTGCAAGACTCATTATTTTACTATCTTCAGACATGTACAGCCTGGAAAATGTTTTTTTTCCCCTTCTTTAGGAAGGAACGTTAGCTCCTTGAACTTTCTCCCATACACCACATTAGCTAGGCTTTGTCTTCCACATTAATTCACAGGAAACATGCAAAGCCTTGAACTGAACCTTTCTGACCTGCCATTGATTCCTCTCTTAAAATATGCAAAGTGCAGCCTTCAACTTACCTAAAGAGTTGTGAGAAGAGGCTGAGGTGCCCAACATACTGTATTCTGACTTCAAGGGTTGGGGCTGCTGTTGGTGAGGAACCATAGTGGATGAAACAAAAGACTGCGACAGCGATTGTGAAAGAGAACTGAGTGGAGAGGTTGAAAGGGATGATGATGAGTGTAAAGATGAGGAACGAACAAGAGAACCTGGAATACTGACAGGTGCTGAACTTCCCAGTAATCTTTGACCTATGCATGCACAAAAAAAAAAAAAAAAGTTTCAAAGCAAGACACATCTCTGTAAGTATTCTTCTGAAAAATGTATCATTTCAAATTAAACTGTATATTCCTGTATATTCCAATACCTGCCATTAAAAAAAGAAAACATTATTTATCTGCTATTGCAAAAACATTTTTTAAACTGAACACTAAGAATTAGGTTTCCAAGCACCTGAAAACAGAATTTGTAGCTTTACATAGCATTGGCCTCATCTGCAGCTACGGAGAAAGAGAAAACATTTTTCGGATTCGGTTATTTGACTTAGTCATATTTACAGCCAACTGATACAAGTGGTAAAACTGAATGCAACTTGAAGAGTAAGAAAAAAATTGTCTTCTATTTCAATATATAAACTGGAGTTGAGAAAGTAAGACTATATACCTTGAAAATTTTACACCGCGTAATAACCAGAAATAGCTCGATTTCTTTCTTTTACAGAGTTTTGCTTTTGTTCAGTAGATTTTAAAAGTCAAATGTACTTAACTCTACAAAAAACGATTTTGAAACAAAGTTTAAAATAATAATTTAGTCAAACAGTTGTGTTGTCAATAATTTTCCAAAATAATAATAATAAAATCATTATGATTATTATTTTCTCATTATTGTTATTATTTTTTTATAATAATTGTATAACTTTTTTTTTTAATAATTGTATAACTTTTGCTAAGTTATATAATTACTTAAATAAACATGCACGGATGCACTGGATTTTCCTGTCAAGAAACAATTCAATATTTACTGTGAAGATTTTAGTCCTCAATAGTTTTGAATGTCAAATAAAAATTACATCACCTTTTCTTTAAAGAAAATAAAGCAGTCAAATGAATTTTACTTAAAGCATGAGTCACGATTCTATTTTTCTGTTTTTGCTTAAAACTGGTGAATTCATGTCATCAGAGAAAACATCATTCCTTTAAGTATTTCAAAAAAATGAAGACAGGGATGCTCATTATAAGCTGCGCTGCCACAATGTCTTCAAAAATGTATCTTGAAATACTCAGCATGTGTTACCAAAATCAGCCTCGTGACCAACTATATAAGGAAGATATAAGGACAGACATAAATATAACCACAGATGTACGTAACATATCAGACAATAAACCTACACCACTATTTGCAAGAGAAGTACGGAAGCAACAAAGTAAAGGGAATTTAGTTTAAAAATCTGGCACAGTAAGAATTCTCTTAAACATTAACAGCCAAAGTAAAGACCCCAAGCAAATGCTGTATGGAATGTTAACAGAGACTTTTCTTTTCTAGCACTTACAGTATTCTTCAAACCCAGCTGAATTTTGGCAAATACCATCTGCCTGAGTGTAGCAAGGTTTTGGCAGCTGTGGTGAAGCTGCAGGGCTGGCCTCTGTGAGGACAGGCCAGGGGCTGCCCTGTGCTAGACACAGCCAGTTCCAGCCATCTCTACAGCAGACCTGCTACAGGACACAGCTGCGCCCATCAATGAAACTGATTATGCCTCTGGGAAAATATAATTCAGACAGTGCAAACAGCTGCACAGCACTGAGGACTGAGGAAAAAAAGGTGTGAGAAACAACTCTGTGAACGAACACCAGGGTCAAAGAAGATAGACTGGGAGGATGTGCTCCAGCTACCAGGGCAGGGATTTCCCTGCAACCCACAGAAGGTTTGGAAGACACCATAGTGGAGTGAGTAAGAGGCGATGTAAGAGCCCATGGTGCAAGCAGGAATTTCCCTTCAGCCCACGGACAGGATGATGGTGAAGCAAGTGGCTGTTCCCTGAAGGAACTGCAGACTCATGGAGAGAACCTACACTGGAGCAGGGACAAGTGTGAGGAAGAAGGAGCGGCAGAGAACTGTTATGAACTGACTGCAACACCCCACTCCCCATCCCTCTGTGCTTACCAGTGCTAGAGGGGAAGGGGAAAGGGGGACAAGGTAGAAGAGTTGGGAATGAAGTTGAACCTGAGATAAAGGGGATGGTGGTGTTTTAGGTTTTGTCTTTGTTTCTCACCATCCAATTCCATTTTAATTGGCAACAAATTTTATTAATTTTCCTCAAGTCAAGTTTGTTTTGCCCACGACAGCAACTGGTAAGCAATCTCCCTGCCTTTATCTTGACACACAAGCTTTTTTCACCTTATTTTCTCCCCTTGTCCTGTTGAGGATGGGGGAGTGAGGTTGCATTTGGCTATGCACCAAGCTCAACCTCTTACAATGCATGAACTATCCCCACGTACAAGTAACATGGGTTACAGTATTTCCTTCCTGTTCCATACTTCACAGTACTTCCAATGAAGCACAGTCACTCCTGCAGCATAAAACAAAGCAGTAAATGAAATAACAGTCAAACAAACTGTAGCATCAGGATAACTGTTGAGCCTGACCTGACACCACCAGCAGAGGAATAAATACGAAATTGCACACATTATCACTTTCTTTACAGGACTGTATTAAGGAGGATATCATAAACAGTAATGGAAAACATTAACAGATAAAATATAAACGGTTCTGGTGAAGGATCAACCTGTTAGCACCATCACTGAACAGAAAATTGTAAGACATCAATCCAATGGAATAAATATAAAGCCCCCAAAACCTCTGAAGATATTCCTACTAATACTTATTGATGAGAATCTACACAAAAGTAGATTACTACCTATTGAACCTGTAACATTTTGGCTCGTTCTGTATGGATCCCCTGACCACAGAATCATAGTTCCAACCCCTCTGTAAAGGGCAGATACAGCTTTCGTGAGACCAGGTTGCTCAAAGTTCCATCCCACCTGGCCTTGAACACCTCCGGGGATGGGGCATCCACAACTTCCCTAGGCAACCTGTTCCAGTGCCACACCACCCTCACAGTACAGATTTTCCTCCTAACATCTAATCTAAATATCCCCTCTTTTAGTTTAAAACCATTACCCCTTGTCGTATAGCTACGCTCACTGAGAGCCCCCGTCCCACAATCTTTCTTGAGGGCTCCCTTTAAGCATTGGAAGGCTGCAATAAGTTCTCCTTGGAGCCTTGTCTTCTCCAGGCTGAATAACCTCAACTCCCTCAGTCTGTCCTCACAGGAGAGGTGCTCCAGCCCTTTGATCATCTTTGTGGCCCTCCTCTGGACCCACTCCAACAGGTCCGTGTCCATCTTGTGCTGAGGTCCCAGAGCTGAACACAGTGCTCTAGGTGGGGTCTCACGAGAGCAGAGTAGAGGGGAAGAATCACCTCCCTCAAACCTGCTGGTCATGCTTCTTTTGATGCAGCCCAGGATACGATTTGCTTTCTGGGCTACACACTGCCAGCTTATGTTCAATTTTTTATCCATCAACTTCTCCATGTCCTTCTCTGCAAGGTTGCTTTCAATCCGCTCATCCTGTACATGTGCTTGAGATTGCCTCCACCCATGTGCTGGTCTTTACGCCTGGCCTTCTTGAACTTCATGAGGTTTGCATAAACCCACCTCTCAAGCCTGTCCAAGTCCCTCTGGATGGCATACCTTCCCTCCAGCATGTCAACCACGCCACTCAGCTTGGTGTCATCTGCAGACTTGCTGAGGGTGCACTCAATCCCACTGTCCACGTCACTGACAAAGATGTTAAATAATAAAAGTCTCAATACCAATACCTGAGGAACACTATTTGTCACTGGGCTCTACCTGGACATCAAGCCGTTGACCACAACTCTTTGAGTGTGCTCATCCAGCCAGTTCCTTACCCACCAAGTGGTCCTTTCATCAAATCTACGTCTCTCCAATGTAGAGACAAGGATGTTGTGAGAGACAGTGTCACATGCTTTTTGCACAAGTCCAGGTAGATGACATCAGTTGCTCTTCTCTTATCATAGAATCATAGAATATCCCGAGTTGGAAGGGACCCATAAGGATCATCAAGTCCAACTCCTGGCACCGCACAGGTCTGCCCAAAAGTTTAGACCATGTGACTAAGTGCACAGTCCAATCTCCTACACCAATGCTGTAATACAATTGTAGAAGGCCCCCATATTTGTCAGGCATGCTTCGCCCTAAGTGAAGCCATGTTGGCTGTCACCAATCACCTCTCTGTTCTCTGTGTGCCTTAGCATAGTTTCTAGGAGGATCTGCTCCCTAATCTTGCTGGGCACAGAGGTAAGACTGACTGGCCTGTAGTCCCCTGGGTCTTCTTCTTTTTCCCCTTTTTAAAAATGGGGATTATGTTCCCCTTTTCCAGTCACTGGGAACTTCACCAGAATGTCATGACTTCCCAAATATGATGGACAGTGGCTTAGGAACTTAATCCACCAGTTCCCTCACCACTCTCGGATGCATCTCATTAGGTCTCATGGACTTGCACCCTTTCAGATTTAGACGGTCTTGAACCTGATCTTCTCCTGCAGTGGATCGTTCTTCATTCTCCCAGTCCCTGCCTTTGCCTTCTGTGACTTGGGCAGTGATGCTAGAACAACTGTATTTGAAGACCATGGCAAAAAATTCATTGATCACCTCAGCCTTCTCCATATCCCAGGTAATCAGGTCTTCAGTTTACTTCATATGAAGGCCCACATTTTTCCTAGTCTTTCTTTTATTACTGCCTTCTTGTTGCCCTTGATGTCCCTAGCCATATTCGATTCTATCTGTATCCTTCCATTCTAACACTCCAGTCATGGAAGTCATCTCACCACGTCTCCGTGATGCCAGTAAGATCACAGCCCTTCAGCCTGCACACATCTGTAACTCCTCTTGTTTTTTCCCCATGCTACATACATTTGCACAGAGACATTTAAGTTGGCCCCCGATGAAACTGTTTTATTGGATGAAATAGCTGGAATTCCTTTATGCTGCTTTTCAGGTGCTCTCCCACTGACCTCTGATTCATTTCCTGGCTCTGGGCATCTATTGCTGGCACTGGCATCGAACTGATAAGAATCAGGTGGATAACCTGGTACATGTGCCTCAAAATAGCCTCTATTAGCAAAAAAATACCTTGGGAGATGAAAAGTCAATGAGGTAGGAGCGGCACCACAGCTTGTAGCACTGTTGTCAAGATCTCAAGAGATTCATACGTAGTGTTTGAGACTTCTTAATCAGTGTGTTCCAGCAGTGGCTTCTTATAGATCTTGCTATCAACAGTGAAGCCACTCCTACAATCCGCCTTGATCTACCTGATGCCAAAGCATCAACGCTACCAAACGTGAATTGTAAACTGCCTCCTCAGATTCTTTGCTCAGACCTGAAAACATAAGCATGTCACCTGTCACTTTATGTGAAGCATCTTCTGCCCGCTTTCATATCAGTGAGCTACTGAAGTGAAAAAGTCCATTTCAAACCAAGTGACTTTCCTGAATTTTGAGTGTGCTCCATGTGTCCATAGACTATTGGGGTGATAAAATTACCAGTCTGCTCCCTTCTACTTCAAAGGAAGCCCTTGGAGAAGGAAAAGTTTGAAGAAGAATCTCTTGGGACATCTGTTTTATTTCCGAAAAGAAGCACCATATGGTTGCTTACAATACAGGCTTTCCTGAGGGTGTAAGGAAACTTGACGTTCACTTGGGTCAAAATGATTTCCATGTCTTACATTTTGATTCTGGAAGGCAGGGGTACAGTCCTATCTACGGGGGTCCCAGTGACAACTTACATATTCCAACAGTATCAAATCAATATGTATTGTTTCTTTCAGCCAGCAGACTAAAGTAATCAAGTGACTACCTTAAAAAAGAAAAAATGGCATAATGTACATAGACGCTTTTAAGTGAAAGCTTTTCTTCTTGGATCAACGGCAACAGTAAACTAAGGAGTAGCTATAGCTGTTTTATTCCTTGTGACTAGAGCTATAGGGCAAGAATGACATGGGAGGAGCCCATTTGCCATCCAAGAATCCAGTTTTATTTGCACAAGTGAAAGTTCTAACACATATGCATAAGAAACTTAAGAATCACTGTAGACCTCTTACAATGAAATGCTAGCAAAACAGAATCAAAAATATATGTAAAAATTATAGAAACATGTCTGTCTTCTTGCTGTATGACACTTAAAGGAATATGATAACAAAACTATAGTTGACAGTTTTCAATTCCTATTTTGCTATCCTTTTTCTCTCATTTATTTTCCCTTTTCTGCTTTCACACAGAAAAGGTGACATTTTTAAAATTTAATTTCTGGATGCTTCTCCCACCAGTCCTTCCTCCCTGGCCATCTTTTCACTGTGTTGCTCTCCTTTCCCACAACAGGCTAGCTAGTTGAAGGATTCTAATAGATCTAAGTAGGAAAACAGACAAAGTCAGGAAAATATACGTAGACAGAAATAAGGAGTATGAAATAAGCCCGTAAGACCTTCAATTATATTGCTCCTTCCAGGTTAGATACATTGAAAGCTTAGGTCCCTAACTTGTTAAGTATCAAGTTCTACAGGTTGCTAGCTCCGTCTCAAGATTCATCCTCACTCCCACTCTCAGCAACAACCTACCCATGGAAGTACCTGAAGGTCTCTGTAACACAAACTGTCTGCTGCCAGACATTTGCAGCACTCAACATGCAGACAGTCAAACTCAAACATATATACATTTACGGGAAGGCATTAAGTTACTACTTTCGTCAACTGTTATGCCTGTGGACCCAAATCATTAAGCAAGTTTAAAAAAAAAAAAAAAAGTTTACCAGATGGACCCCTTGCAATATACAGAGAAGATGATAGCCATCCAACCTCTTTACACCACTAAGTTAAACAGCTGGAGCACAACTGGGAACTTTTCTCCACAGTCTTTGTTGGCTGTAACTATTTTGACGAGTAAAAACTTAGAAAGGTAATAAATAAAAATATTTTAAATGAGGATATAGTTTAATTTTACAAATTGGACCTCTTACTTGCTAATCCAATGTCACTGCCTTCTTGATCTTCCCATTCTCTATTTATGGATGCAACATTCACATCTTTAAAATGTAAATCCAAAGCAGAACCTGTAAAGCAGAACATTATGTTAGTGAATTATACATCAAACTATCATGATGGCTGAAATGAGGAAACTTTGTCTGTTTTTATTAGTGTTTCCATCACAAAAATCTTTAACATCTACGTCATGACCTGAAGCATAGTACAGGCACACCATAAAAGACAGCACCTGTATTTTCTAAAAGGGAAAACTTTCATATGTAAGCTATCAGAGATCTTTCAGCTGGTCAGTTAAATAAAGGATAATGAAGAGGTGGCTATCTATCCATGTTTTCAACAGATCTGTCACCTGTTGTGTTTAGATGTACTCTAAAAGAAAAAAGAGGAAAAATAAAACGTACCTACCTATGCAAATATATTTATTCTTACTGAATATAAGCAGTCATTATACCTGAGAAAAGGTACTGCAAATGCCCCTCAGGACAGTTACCCTTTGGGGTAACTGAGTTACATATCAGGGCATGCAGATGTAAGGAAGGTCAGAATATTCACATGAAAATGTGCAATATTTTAAATAAATAATGCAAAATTCAAAATCAATATTTAATTTAGAGGCAGTTAGGCTGCCTCACAATTCAAGGCGTATACCAGTCTAAATTTCCTCTGGGAAATATGAAACGGTTCTTATTGATATACTTTTTAATAGGTCCACTGCTTATAAAGTGTTAGAAGATGGAGAGTTATTTTTCCCCCTTCCTCTTAACTTCTCTTCATAGAAAGGGGTATAATTAAGAATTTTCACCCTTTGTAGCTGTACTTTAACTAACATTGAACAGCTTCCCAGTCAGGAGTACAGGAGAGAAGGTTGCATAATTACTGATTTTACAATTAGGAAAGTGACTATTCCAATCACCGTGGTCAGTGATAGTGATTCACTTTCCTAAAGAGTCTTTAGATTTTATGTTGAACATCATTAATACAAACTGGACATAAAGCCATAATGGGTTGATAAGGAACAATCAGAAGTAGAAGTCACACCAGCCTGTGTAAAAGTTTCCAGAAGATTCAAAAGGGTTTTCTTAAACCTTCCGGAACTAGGCAGATGCCTCTCACATAGCCTGATCCTAAACATTAGGCACTGTAAAATGAAGAACATCATTGTCAGAAGTCCTAGACAGTTTTTAAAGCACCAAAAGTCAGAAATGGAAAGGATCATTTGGATCATTTATACAAGACCAATACAGGATTATTATCTGTTGGCATGTTCTAATGCTGACCAGGGCTATCTAACTGACTCCACAGTCTTGGAGCTCCAGATAATACATAAAGGGAATTTACTGAACTGGAAATAGGATCCACGGAACAGAGCTCAGCTAAATTGTCCAGAACAAAATACCCAGTAAGAAATACGGTTCACATACTACAAAATCATGCTCACGACAAAGACACCTGAGAATTTACATAGCTATTTGTGAAAAGTTACTAGTCTGGGTCTCAACAGCACACAACGTCATTAGTATAGGGTTGTGCCCAAGCAATAATCCTTATCTTTCATCAGTTCTGACAAACCAGCTCAATGTCCAACAGCCAGGGGAAGGACGCTCTCTCTGCATTGTAATTTTGGCCTGAAAAACGCCCTAGCTTTTTGAAGTTTTCCAGCAATAACCTCCTCTTGGAAACAGGTGCCTAAGCCACTCCTTCTACACAATACATTAAGTAAGGAGAGACAGCCTCCCTTTATTTGATGACTTAAGGCTTTTAGTGGCCAGGAGTTTTGTGTGAAACCCAGATTTAAAGACCCTCTTCTGTACCAGGATTTGCATGCATAGTGCTGCACAATGCCTTCCCTGTCTTTTATAAAGCTAAGGGCCTTTCATTTGCAACACTTCAGCCTGTCCATCCTGCCCTTTCACCCAACCACTCTGGCAGTGCCTTCCAGAGCCTCTGGGGCAGTACATTTCCCTTCTTGTTCTCATGCTGTTGCTTTCACCATCTGGCAGCTGCAAAGCCCGAGAGCACCGTGATGGCAGATTCTCAAGGGAACTGACTACCATTGGCGTGAGAATCAACAACTTCTTTCTCCCCTTTCCCTACCCTTGACAGCAGCTTTGGTTTACATTAGGGGACCCTGTAATACTCTTACACACAGCTTAATAACCAATGAGCATGCAGCCCTATCCAGTGACAAGGTGTGCTCCAATTAACACTGATAACATCATAACAAGGTTATGGGTTTTGTCAAACCCATGGGAAGGGTTTCATATGTAGCAGAGCAGCTCCCTCACTGTGGTCTATTGAGAGTCAGCCCTGGACACAAGCTTTTGAAAAATAACCAACCCGAGGAGAAACACCAACCAGAGGAGAAGCGTTACTGGACACGGTGTTGTTCACCAATGCAAATGAACTCATCAAAAAGATTAAGACTTGAGGCAGTGTGGGCTGCAGAAACCACACTCTGGTTGAGTTCCTGATCTCAAGGAATACGGGCCTGGCAAAGAGCAAAGTCAGGACCCTGACTTTAGAAGAGCTGACTTCCAGCTGTTTAAAGACCTAGTGGATGAGATCCCCTGGGACGCTGTCTTTAGCGATAGAGCAACTGGTAAGAGCTGGCAACTCTTTAAGGACACTTTTCTTAGAGCAAAAGAGCTCTCAATCCCCACGTGTAAGAAATCAAGCAGGGAAGGCAGGAAACTGGCATGGCTGAGCAAGGACCTGCTGTCAAACTGAGGTGCAAGAAGGAAATGCACAAGCAGTGAAAGCAGGGACATGTGGCTTGAGAGGAGTACAGGGATGCCATACAGATGTGTAGGAATGGGATGAGGAATGTCAAGGGACAGATGGAACTGAACTTGACAAGGGATTCTATAGGTATATTGGTCAGAAAACCAAGGCCAAGGAGAGTGTACACCTTCTGATAAAAGACAAGGGAGAACTGGTAACAATAGACATGGAGACGGCTGAGGTACTCAACAAGTTCTTTGCCTCAGTCTTCCCCGACAGTCAGGCTTCCCACATCTCTTGAGTCCCTGAACCTCTAGGTGGGGGCTGGTGGAGCAAAGTCCCTCCCACTGTAAGCAAAGAGCAGGTTTGAGACCACCTGATGAAACTGAACAGGTTTAAGTCTATGGGGCCCAATGACATGCATTCCAGGGCCCCAAGGGAACTGGCTGATGTAGTTGCCAAGTCACTCCATCATATTTGAAAAGTCCTGGCAGTCAGGCGAAGTCCCTGGTGACTGGAAAAAAGGAAACATCACTCCCATGTTTAAAAAGGGTGAAAAACAAGACCCAGGGAACTACAAACTGGTAAGCTTCACCTCTGTGCCTGGAAAGATCATGAAACAGATCCTCTTGGAAGCAGTGTCAAGGCACATGCAGGACAAGAAGATGATCTGATACAGCCAGCACAGCTTCACCAAAGGTAAATCGTGCCTGACCAATCTGGTGGATGTCTGTGGTGGAGTGATTGCATCAGTTGACAAGGGAAGAGCAACTGATGTCATATACCAGAACTTCTGTAAGGCCTTTGACGCAGTCCCACATACCATCTTGATCTCTAAATTGGTGAGATATGGATTTGAAGGGTAGACTATTCGGTGGTTAAGGAATTGGCTGGATGGCTGCAGCCAGAGAGTTGCAGTCTATGTCCAAGTGGAGGCCAGTGACGAATGATGTCCCTCAGGGGTCCATCTTGTGACTGGTACTGTTTAAAGTATTTATCTATGACATAGACAGTGCGATCAAGTTCACTCTCAGCAAGTTTTCAGATGACACCAAGCTGAGTGGTGCAGTTGATACAACAGAAGGAAGGGATGCCATCCAAAGGGACCTGGACAAGCTTGATAAGTGGGGCCATGTTAAACTAATGAGGTTCAACAAGTCTAAGTGTGAGGTGCTGCAGCTGAGTGGTGGCAATCCCAAACATGAGTACAGACTGGGAGAAGAACTCATTGAGAACAGCTCTGCAGAGAAGGAGTTGGGATCACAGGGCTGGAGTACCTCTCCTACGAAGAAAAGTTGAGAGAGCTGGGGATGTTCAGCCTGGAGAAGAGAAGGTTCTGGGGAGACCTCATTGCAGCCTTTCAGTATTTAAAAAGGGCTTATAAATAGGACGGAGGGTGACTTTTTACACAAGCAGATAGTGATAGGACAAGGGGGAATGGTTTTAAGCTTAATGAGGGGAGATTTATATTAGATGTTAGGAGGAAATTCTTCACTCAGAGGGTGGTGAGACACTGGAACAGGTTGCCCAGAGGTTGTGGATGCTCCATCCCTGGAGGTGTTCAAGACCAGGTTAGATGAGTCCCTGAGCAACCTGATCCAGTGGGTGGCATCCCTGCCTATGGCAGGGGGATTGGAACTAGATGATCTTTAAGGTCCCTTCCAACCCAAGCCATTCTATGATTCTATAATAACTGGGAAGATTCTACAAGTTGTCTGGGATGATTCGATGGAAAACTAAACAGTCAGTAGAGTTAACATGGGAAAGAACTACCTGCTGCAGTGGAGAGGATGCCCAAGAAAGTATGCTTGTCATCCCTGCCTTTCACTTCTTTTCCCATCTGGCCACTTGGACAGTTTTCCCTGTTCCTTCTCTCTCTCTCTTTCTCTTTCTCTCTCCTTATGCTTCTATTCTTCTCTGAAAATAGTTTTCACCCTTATGTTCTATCAGCTATGGACCCCACTGATCAATCTTCAGGCACAGGAACCTGTCTCAACATCCTTTGTGCAACAACACTAAGCACCTGTGAAAATAAACCACTCATTGCTATGCTGCAGGAATATTCTGGGTTAAGTCTCTCTCACCAAGTGAAGCTGTTCCACTTCATTCAAAAAAAATCAAAATTCTATCAATAATACAAACAGAGGCTTTAAAATCCAGTTATTAGCACTATCATTGTATTTAAAGAGCAAAACAAACTCTCTTGTTCAAGCTCTTGCAATTCCCCACATCACCCAGATGTTATGAAAATTTGAAACGTTATTTGCAGTGTCTGGCTCAGTATGTTGTTATGCAACTATGACAGGCAGGAACAAAACACACTGCAAGGCTGACATAAATTGTACTGCTTAATTAGTAGATCAAATCTAAGCCTGCACCATTACTAGACTACTAACCTGTCATGTTCTCCTCATGTGAGTCAGGCCTTAACTCATTCTGCCAGGCTGGTCCTCCCCTACCATAAAAGAGCTGACTTTTTGTTACTATTTATTTTCTAGACTTTAAAGCTTCTGATACTTTCTGTCTCTCTCACATTCAAACTCACACAGAGGAAAGTCAGTGGAGTGCAGGGAGCGAATACAGACAGCATTTAAGATCACAACATATATGGGAGGCAAAGGAAGAGACACAGATTTTCGTTAAATGACAAGGCTCTCAGACAGGCAAAATCTCCATGCTTGAGTATCCAACAGAAAGCAAAGCAAGTAACCAAAACATTCCCAGAACCTAACACAGACAACACAGTGAAGTACCAGGCTGGCAAGCATCCCCTTGTGTTAAGGTCTCACCTTCTCTCTATTACCACTTGAATGGTCTCCTTTCACTACTGCCCCTCCCCTATTTATTCCTCTCCAAATCTTTCTGCTTTGATACTTTGCATATCTAATCTCTCTAATTTCTCCAATCTTTTTGAAAATATTTTCATTTATTCATTTTAAAAATTTTTCAGGAGTCCTTCACACAAAGCGAAGCTTTTATGTTCTCAGCTTATGCTTCTTTCTTTTTGTTTTAAATCAGAACAAAACCAGGCTATTCACCCAATCTCCCTGGAATCTGACAGGAGTAGATTACAGCAACACACCTTCTTCCACTCCATCTTTGTTCAGTGTTCAACATACCACCCAAGCCTCCATATTAAATGCTTGTTTTATCTGATTGGCATACTTATTCTCAATTCCCCTGACTCCTTCTCTTTCCCAACTCTAGAGGACTATTGAGCACAGAAGGCTTGCAGCTCCCCATGAAATCAAGATGAAGGACCACAGAAAAGGCTTCAGACCCCACTGTCGGACAAAGCGTTCTCAGTTCTTGCTAATGCAACTCTTTCCTGCATCTCCCCTAACCCTTCATCCAAACCCATTCATCCCCTTTTCCCATTATCGCCTAGCCCTTTGTCTTGCTGCAGCTCCTTTTTTACTTTTTTTTTTTTTTTTTTTAGAATTCTTCAATGCACCAATTCCTACAAGAACACTATGTATTTCTTCTCTGTTTTACAATAATGTTTTATTTTTCTGCTCTACTCAGATTATGCAGAGCACTTTCTTTTCAATGCCATCTTGTATATCCACAAAGTAGAACTCTGGAAAAAGAACTTACATATATGTAATTCCTTTGAGGAAAAAAATACGAGACCTACACACTCACAGCAAAGTACATTAACTTACACTTTTATGAGATGTGTATGTTGTGACTCATATTCAGTTAACAAAAATAGCATCCTGAAAACCATTTTTATAAAAACAGCTGCTGTGGACAGCAGAGGCATATTCTGTCTCAGAAGAATCAAGAATCTCTTAAGCTCAATAATAGAATGACAATAGGACATGGGAAACAGAGCATACAACTGCTTAAATGATTACTTTGCAACACTTGTTCAGTATATCACAATTAAAAAATTATATCGAATTAGCACATATAGTATAAATTAGACTTTGGATCTCACAGTAACTTGTTACAGTCAACTAGCCCCTACTTATTCCAACAGCACTGTTTGTCTTGACAAAAATGTGTTTTCAATCCATAGCACCTCTTAAAATATTAACCATAAGCCAGTGAAATTATATTACTTGCACAGAATGCACAGTAAAATTCCTCTCCTTCTAACTGTGACATCTAAAAATAATTTAAAATTTATGTTCTAACACCCAGATCATAAAACAAATCTTTTAGGAAAGTAAGCTGTATACTTGTGAGACTGCAGAAAAAGATCTGTGATTTTATATTCTATATACATTTCTTTCAAAAAAACATTAGAAGAGCAAATGCCTAACTTACCATTGCTAAGTGCTGACTCACTGTCTGCAGTCTCCTGGTCTCTGGTACACATTGATTTAAACACAGAAACCTTCAAGTATACCAGCTAATCACAGCAACTCCCTGGTCATGTGACTTACACCACAGGATGTGAAAAAACAGTGTCTTTCAAATCACAAAACATTCCCTGTCACAGACTACTGAATAAAACATATTTACTGTGAAAGTGCCCTATGTTTCAACAAGTTTGTGCATTAACGCTAACTAAAGGAGCCCAGCTGATACGCTGGCTGGCAGGACTGCCCCTTAGAAGGATCACACAAGGCTGTCTAAAAGAACTGCTGGAAACATCAAGAAGTACAACAAAGGCAAATAGAAGAATGCTGCACCTGGGATAGAATTACCCCTTGCAACAGTACAGGCTGGTGGCCAAACGACCAGAATGCAGCTTTACAGAAAAAAATCTAGAAATCCTAATGAATTCAATATGCTCCATGGGCAGTAAAAGCTAACTGCATATTGGCTTGCATTAGTAGAAGTGTAGGCAGAAGGTTGAGGGAAGCAACTATTCCCAAGCACCTGTGAGACCATAGCAGGGGTACCACAATCAGTTTTGGAGTTCACAGTGCAAGAAAGACATTGACAAACTGGAGTGTGTCCAGTTCCTCGCCACCTGGATGGCTAGGGTACTGAAGCATATAATATACAAGGACAACCTAAGACAGCTAGGTTTGTTCTGTTCAAGAAAGAGAAAGCTAAGGGAAAAACTAATTAGTATCTTCAACTACCTAATGTTCAGTTACGGAAAACATGGAGCCATATGCTTCCTGGAGGATAACACCAAAAGAATAGTGGGTTAACTGAAGGACATAACTCCTTCAACAAATGCTCTAGAAGGCTGGGAAAAAGGTGAAAATATCCTGACACTCCTTTCTGCTATCAATGACATGTTTCTCTCAGAGTGAACACTGCTGGCTCAAGAGCCATCTATACCCTTCTGTACTACACGACTGAGAGAAGAGAGGTTTTTGAGCCATACCAACTACATTTTCAGTAAAGGCAAATCTTGATACAAGTGCAGAGTTTTGTGGATCAAGTACACACATCATCCCCAAACCCTCAAAGTTTGTATTCTTGAAACGATTCATTTGATCTGTCAATATATTTGTGAATTCAAACAGGTGAACCACCAACAGCAGCATGAGATGTTTGATACATGTTCAAAGACTAACAAATTTCTTGACAGAAGGAGATGAACATGCAATACACATTGTTCAGCTTACAGTGATATGATGTCAATCAAAGTACATAGCACTTCATCAGGCCAAACTACATAACCAATGTACATGATGTGTACCTTTCATTTTGGAGAACACATAAACCCTGGAATTTCAAGTTGCTAGTGTTCTATGCTGCCATAAGGCTGATACTTAAAGAAGTGCTGGGCTGATACAACAGTATCTGGAGTACTGTGTCCAGCTCTGGGCTGCCCAGTACATGAAGAGATATGGAGTTACTGGAGATATTCATCCTTTGAGATATTCAGAAGCCATCTGAACATGGCCCTGGGCAACCTGCTCTAGGTGGCCCTGCTTGAGCATGGGGGTTGGACCAGATGACCTCCAGAGGTCCCTTCCCATCTCAACCATTCTGTGATTCTGTGAAGTTTTGCCAGCAGCATCAGAAAAGGAAATAATGAATCACAGAATCATAGAATGGCTCAGGTTGGAGGGGACCTTACAGATCATCTAGTTCCAATCCCTCTGCCATAGGCAGGAATGCCACCCACTGGATCAGGTTGCTCAGGGACTCAGCTAACCTCTTCTTAAACTAACCTTAAGGGATGGAGCATCCACAACATCTCTGGGCAACCTGTTCCAGTGTCTCACTGCCCTCTGAGTGAAGGATTTCTTCCTAACATCTAATCTTTATCTCCACTCCTTTAGTTTAAAACCATTCCCCCTTGCCCTGTCATTAGCTGATTGAGCAAAGAATCGCTCTCCAACTTTTTCATAAGTCCCCTTTAAGTACTGAAAAGCTGCAATGAGGTTACCCCAGAACAGTAATGTAATGAATGTAATAAAGATTACATTCCGCCTGATTAATCTCCAGCAAAGCACCTGTGGTTTTCGGGTGCTCAGAACAGATAGATTCTGAGTAATTTTCACTGTATTTCACACTGTGTCAGTAGATATTTTCTAAGTCCATCAACATCCAGCTATGGTTAGGCCACTATCTTCCTTCTTTAGAATAAAAATGTCTGTATCTCTCTATACATACTGTTGAGCACAGATATTCTCCCACCACGTGTCAAGTTCTGTTATTTTTGGAGTGAGAACGTACTTATGTCTAAACGCTTTAGTATACCTAATTATCTCCATTCTCTAACGATAATAATAAACAGAACAGGATAACATGATACAATTGCCTAACACTGACTGCATGAAGTTACTGTTGAAGTTCTTCCCTCTGCTATTAAGAACTTGGATAGAAAATCAGTGTCTATTACTCAAATATTTATCCCCTTTTACCATTTTCCACATAAAAAGCCTAGCTGGTTGCAAACAAGGGAAAGGCTCTGGGTTAAGGACACAGATTTTGGAATTGAGTATTTCCTGAACCTGTCCTGGGTACCCAGAAAACAAGGGCTGTTGTTTGCAGAACTGGAAATTTAAGATGTCTTCTTTCTTTCTCTCTTCCCTGTACCCACTCTAAAATTGAGCCTACAGTCCCCCTTGTCACCCGTCCCCCACTGACATGATACATTTAACTGACATGCATTTCTGTCTGGTGATCTTCTGAACCTTGGAAGAGTCCAGAAGGTTCACTGACTCAGCCTCAAGCACAGAGACAGCATGCTCTGTGTGCAAAGTTAGTGCAAAGTCTCTCCTAATAGGAGCTCCCTGTTGCTGATATGTTTTGACTGGTAATGGGTCTGAGCCTTCACATCCCACTGCCCTTCTGTGATGCCTGCACTGTTCTGCCACACAGCTGGAGGTGTCACAGTGCAAACTGTTGCCACTCATAATAGGTGTCCCTCCAACCCTGACAGAGTAGCAGTATTAAACACCAGCCAGACAGGCTGGCAGCAAAGTATTGTGGATTTTTTTTTTTTTGAATTGGTTGGGAACAGAAGTGCTGAGGTACTAATAGGCCAACTCCTGTTCTTACCCCTGTCATCAGAGTGGTTCCAAAAAGTGTTTATCAGTATGATGATAGGTGCTTTATATATATAAATAGGTACATACAAATATATATATATATAAAGTCAGATCTCAGCAGCCCATCGACAGATGTTGAGGAGACATTACTTGTAGGAACACACTGAGATGCATTACAAAGGGTTTACGTTGGCCACTACCAATGACAAAATTACAGTTTAAATGTCCTGTTCACTCATTCCTATGCTCACATTGGAGACCTTGTGAAAAATAATGATTTTGGGGAAAATCATTTAAACTAACATTCAGATATTGCTTTTAATTACATATAATAAAGTATGTACAACATTACTGTCTTTACCAAAAACCTGTTCTGAATCTACATTGAAATAAGGAGAATTGAATAATGCAACAAACCACATACAATCAGAGATTGAATGTTAAGACTTGCCTATAACTGATTCAATTGTGTTACCACCAGAATAGAATGGGAGAGCTTTGGCACTGACAGCTGAGACAGTTGGAGGAGATGAACAATCTGATCCAACACTGGAGGCCAGACTGGAAGTTATACTTGAAGCAAGTGGATTAACCACTGAAAAAACACCGAGATGGTTCTGTTAAAAAAAAAATATATATATATATATATATAAGTACATATATACTTACAGAGACGTATGTGAAAACACATGAAATAAATAGAATGTAGTTTTAAAAGTTATTTTCGTTCTAACAAAAAGAAATCCAGAAGAAACCTCTAAATGAATAGATTAGAATAATCTTCATTATAATTTACCAACGTGTATTTCTCTAATGTGGCTGGACATGGCTATCATATGAGGGAATTCTGCTTTCAGAAAAAAAGGTTTTTAGGTAACTTCAAATGAGCTCTACAGTCATAGTTAGTCAGCTGAAGTCTGATGACTCTTTTCAAAAGGAAAATATCTACTGAGTAATTGTACCATTTCATAATACATTTGTACACATATTGTACACGTATTTATTTGATCTGCATTTTTTCCCATTTATTCTAAATACAATTGGCACATAAACTGATCTTCAGTTGAGACAGGTGAGAAACATGACTGCACTACGCACATGTACCACATAATATAATGACCTGTACCTATGCTACTTCTTTCTAGCTGAATATTGTTGTCATAGAAATCATACAGTTAAATTATAAAATGTAATAAATACAAACAAAATGTAACCACGAAGCATTCTAAACTAGGAAATAACTTCAAAAAGTCTACATGGACTTGGTGAAAGTGCTCCAGTATATGAATTCTTTTTATTGTTTTACCAACTTCCTTGAGTCTTTTGGTTAAGAAAAACAACATTTAACTGTGACTGAATCAATCCAACATCCTCTCATTGCTTTCTATGAGATGAGCCATTTCTATGGATGAGCCATGATTGTGTAGTATCTACTGAGTACTCTCCTGTTTTCTACTAATACCATGGAAATTTTCCTATTTCAAAAGTAGACATAATGCAAGATTGAGACTGATAACGACCATCAGAATGAACCACGGACATAAGACAAATATCTCTGTCCATACTGAAAGATCAGGTTGCTACAGGGACTGTTCAGGTGTGTTTTAATTGCTGATGGAGATTCCACAACCTCTCTGGCTCTCTGTTTTAATGTCTGGCCATCCTCGCTGTATAAGACATGCACTGTGTTTTAAAGTATGACTTTGAAATAATGAATGAAAAAGACAATTTCCAAGGAACTCTGCAAGAGTAGCAAATACAATTACAATCTTGTTCTCAAGCTTGTTTTCTTTCATCTTGTGTAAGCAGAAATAAATATCTGTTTTAAAGGAGAGAAGATCCTTTCATCAATGCCAAACAACTTCTCTCTACCGCCTTTCCCCTCCCAACAACAGACATCTTGCTTTTCAGGTCCTGCCTGAAGTATGTTATACTAACTGCTGTCACAAAATTTTCTGGGAGTAGCAGAGCTGCTCTACAGCATATACAAAATGTAATGGAATGCTTTTGTTCCATGCATTTGCTGCAATTTCAGCTGAAGTCCAACTTCCTTCCCTAGCTATAGTTAGGAAAAACTACTTAACAGCCAGATTTACAGAAAAATATAAATAATCTAAATAAACTGTATATATCTTACTACGAACTATACAACCTATGACATAGAAAAGGATTTCAGGCTGTTGTGATACAGTCTTAAAAAAAAAATTACAAAACCAGAAATTTCATTAATTTTAAACCTGATATGACATAGCCTGATTCTCCTTAGTGGCACCAGTGACAGGATAAGAGGCAACAGCCACAAACTGCAGGACATAAAGTTACACTTGACATTAAACTTAAAAAAAAAAAAAAAAAAAAAAAAAAAAACCACGTGATTGTGGCCGAACACTAAAGCATATAGCTCAAAGAGGCTGTGGAGTCTCCCTTCCTGAAGATAAACACTACCGGACAAGGTCCTAAGCAACCTGTTCTAGCTGATCTTGCTTTGACAAGGGGGAAGATAGACTACAGACCTCCAGAGGTCCCTTCTAAGCTCAACTATCCTATGATTCTATGATAGGCTTTTCCAAGCTTTGTTCCAACATTTAAATTTACACTGAATTAACAACATATTCTCTAATATATCAACGCAACATGCTAAGACTTTTTATATTAGTGAAAAATTATCACTCAAAATATATGCCCTTTTGGCCTGCCCCATCTTAAGCTGAGGCCTCTTGGTGAGAGTGGAGTGAAGAAACCTCACACACCCACACAAAGCTGATGGATTTTTTCAATTAGTACTCTTTCTCCCCAGCATAAACACCTACACCTACTGGACTATTTACTCTCTTCTGCCTAACACATTTGCAAGCAGCAAGCCTCTTGTCCCACCCTGTTTCCACAGAGATGCACTTGGGCTGCTCAAAGGTTCCTTTCCTTCCTCTCTTTTGACAGACCAAGACTGACACTATCTGTGACTTCCAAACTCCATTCTGGAGGGTATCTAAACAGAACAGAGAGACAAAATAAACAGAAACGAGACAGGAGAGAAAGGTTATTAAAAAAAGATGTCAACAATTTTATAATTACGTAGCAGAATTTCAAACATTCTGCACTAATTAAGTGCAAATTATATAGCTTTTTTTTTTTTTTTTAAATAAGGAGAAAATAAAAGAATGAAAACAACCTGCAAATATTTTTAGAAACATTAGATAATAGGAAAATTCATGTAATTCAGGTTGGAAGGAACTGCAGCAGGGCATCTAGTCCAACCACTTGATCAGAGCTAATTTGTCTATGAAGTCAGCCCAGGTGACTGAGTGGTTTTGCTAGTCTGGTCTTGAAAACCTCCAAGGATGACGAGCGTACAAGCAAATTCTGCAAACACTGCTTGACTCTCCCGATGGTGAAAAACTTTTCCTTACATCCAGTCTTAGCTTCTTGTTTCAGCTTAGCAAGTTCTCTCTTGTCCACCCACTAGCACCACTGTGAACATGCTGGCTCTGTCTTCTTCAGCTCCCCATAGGTATTTGGAAAGCTGCTATTGGGTCCTCCTGAAGCCTTCTTTTCTCCAAGCTAAAAACAAGCTCTGCTTCCTCAGCCTCTCCTCACAGGGCAAGTGCTCCAGGACTCAGACCATCTTGTCAGCCCTTCACTGAACTTGCTTGCTCTAAGTAGTTTATCGATGTAATTCTAATACTGGGGGCCAACACTGAATGTGGTATTCTAGTTGTGGTCTAACAAGTGCTAAACAGAGGGGAGTAACCCCTTCCCTTGATCTACTGCCATGCTCCTGTTAATAGAACATGGGATAACGTTTGGTCTTCTGTGCAGCCAGACAACACTGTTGGCTCACATTTAGCTTGCTGTCTACATAGACCCTCAGGCACTTTTACACAGTGCTGCTTCCCAGACAGTTAGTTCTTGTTCTCAGCCTGTACTACAAAATCACAAAATGGTTGAGGTTGGAATGGACCCTCTGGAGATCATCTGGTCCAACCCCCCTGCTCAAGCAGGACCACTTAGGGTAGGTTGCCCAGGACCATGTCCAGACAGCTTCTGAATATTTCAAAGGACAGAGACTCTACAGTCTCTCCAGGCAACCTGTTCTAGTGCTCAGTCACCCTCACAGTAAAGAAGCATTTCCTGATATTCAGACAGAAGTTCTCACGTTTCAGTTTGTGTCCATTGCCTCTTGTCTTGTCACTAGTTGTAATTTTTCCTTAGACTATATTACAAAGTGCCACAGAACGTTGATACTGCATTAATGAATGACCAAAAAGGGCAAAATATTAGTGTTTAGCTTTTGGCAATACCTGCTTGTTGTCTTGTTCACTTGTTTTCTGCTGATTCTCAGCTGAGAAAATTCGCTGCTTTGCCTAAAACAAGAAAACTCTATGTAATATATGAACTTAATGAGTCACTGCTATAAAATATTTAATTAGTTTATGAAGGGTCAGTGGCATCCCTGTAACAATGCCTTAAAGAGGATGACTGTTTTGCTCACTGCAGTCCCATATGGAGAACTGAATTTTAATGCTCTTAAAGTAAATGTACGTGAGAAAGGAAAGGCAGTTGCAATTGTTCCACTTACATGCACAACTGAGTGCATGCAAGTTATTTCTGGTCCAAAAACTGAGTAGCCATGTTAGCACTATGTTGTGACTGAAATAACATGTTTGAAGTGCTCACCAGCTGGGGAATAATTCTGCAAGAGGCTGGTGAGATAGAAGCCTGCGTTAGCCAAAAGTTTCAGTGGAACTGCCTATATTTTCCCTTTAAGTAATCATGCTACAAATAACAAGCAAAACAATTTCAAACATAAGGGCAGATTTTATTTGAACACCATTTTATAATAAGGTAACTTTTGAAACAAGTGAAACATACATAAAGTAAAGGAAACCGTAAGCATTTTCTCTACGCCCACTGTGTTCTTGAAGAGCAGAATGAAAAATATCTCTTTTCAGACTAGTAATTTTCAGTGATTTCCTTAATTGCAGTAACCTCTGCATGGCTCCTGTCTCTTTGGGAAAAAAACAGTTCTTTCTGCTGCCTTTGAGCAGTTCTGTTGTGTTTGTTCCTTTGGGAGATTGCTAATCTCTCTTGCAGTGAATGCTCCCTGTTGCAACTCTCTGTCAGCTGGAACTCTCCTCTTTATAAGCCTCCATGCTTTTTTCTCAGTTCCAAAGTCCATCACTGCCTCCTCTCTAAACAGATTCAATGTGGCCAGGAAAAGGCAAGCACATGACTTTTTTGCTGCTAAGACACATGCTTTGTAGCAGTACATTACTCACTGATGGTGAACGAAGTGGCAAAACTGATTTTAATCAGTGTTACATCTTTTCTCAATTACTGCTACAGAGCTCTCTCTCTTTTTAAGAGGCTTGTATTTTATCATTGCTCTGTCTCAGCAATGAACTTGTCTGAGAGGGAGCTGCAGGTGGGACAAGAAACAGAAATTAATCAAAGATTAGCACTCATAGTCTCAACAGCCAGAAATAATGTGTATTTTCACCATCCGTTTTCAACAAAAATTAAAAGCAAACCCTACCAAGACTAGATACATTTTTTTGTTTGTTTTTTCTCTGTTATCTTGCTCTATTCTAGGCTACATGGGCTCAAAATAACAATCACAATTCTTCTGCAAAGTTACAACTTACTACATGTCAGTTGACACTTTGCAAGGGTGTTCTTGGCCAGTGACAACTGCAGTTTGACACGGTTTAGTTCAAAACAGAGGAGAGCTCCCAACTCTGCTTCAAATGAGTGCAGATACGCGAGGCAGACAACATTTTCTTCTGAATCTAATTATCTTAAGATTGCATTTGTAATTCTACACCCATATTATTCACATACCTGATCTTCTCGTTCAAAACCTGGTGCTTTTGGATAGCTAGATGTTGGTGAAGAAACACCTGATGTGCTAGACTCAGAACACAGAACACCATTTGCTAATGATCTCTGTCTACAAAGAGGTCCCAGAGGTGACAAAGAACTACTGCTACCAGAAGTTGATGTTACAGTTGGACTTGAAGAACAGGAAATCTGTAGAAGACAGAAAACAGTGTCAAATATACTCTATAATATTTTTACATATCTGTTTTCCCTTTAGAACACAATTAGTTGAAACTATAGATCAATTTCAATTTCTGTTAAGAAAATGCCAACTTCAGCATATCTGTGTATTTTTTGATATTAGCTTAAAAAGTAGTTGATAGCAAAAGTAACAAGGAGATATTGTAATTATACAAATTCCAAAAGAAGATGCATTTGTACACACCAGAATATTGTCTTGTTTGGTCCCCATGCACAAAATGACTCTCAGGCAGAAATTATTTGCTTTCTGACAACTATGACTTCCATTCATTCATGTATTTCCTTATTTACAGTTTGAAGTAAGCACTGTATGACATTTCACACTTTCAAAGAACTCATCTGGATCAAGCCAAACAGTTCAATAAGAAAAAGTCAACTAGAAGTTTGGCAAAAAGTAAATCGATGCCCGTTTGTATATCTCAAAAGGCTGTTTTCTGAGATTCTTAAATAATTTATTAATGAATAAACATCCTCAACACTTTAAAATTTAAAACACTACTGATTTTATACATTTTTGTTCTGATACACAACTGCCAGAGTTATAAATTTCTGAAGTAAAAGGCTTAAGGTGAAGGTGTAATCTCTGTAAGTAGGCCTGGACAATATGTTCACTCGAAGTATAATTCCAATGAACCTGAAATTTAGGAAGTCAGGTGGCAGATTCCTACAATAAACGTGTTCAAGTGCAACTGTGGGTAGTGCTTGTTTCTACATTTTTTTAAATAAACCCTTTAATTTTTTTCAAGCCAGGCTAATAACTAGACTCAGTTCTCTCAGTGGTGAGAACACTCAGTGATGAGACACATTTTAATCCCTCCTGCACTTGATTCAGAACAGTCTGTGAAGTTTCAAGAACCTGAACTAGTCAATGCTCTGTACAATAGTAGAGTAAAATTCTGCCGCCAAGGTTGTTTTAATTTGTTTAAAGACAAAATACACACTGAATCAGACAGACTGAAAATAACTATATAGCTTACTGCTAAACTCTCAACTTAGGGTTAACCTTAACTCTTACTTTATGCTCCAAAGAATGTGAAAGTATTTTAAACAAATCAGGATTTTAAAATGAGACACCTCTCTCCCCAGAATAGCATAACCTCAAGATGTCCCTCCTAGGCAGCAGGAACTTCAGATTCAAATTCCTTTAAATCAGGTAGAGGACACACATGAACCTAGAGGTTATCTTAACCTTGGACAGAATAAACACCTCAACAAATGTAAGCCCTACAGCCACTGAGTATTATTACCTATGCGTTCACTCACACCTTTTCCTACCTAAAATCTGCTGTCGCAGACCTTATCTGCATGGAGTTGCGCAATTACATTGCTTCTGAAATCCAAAGAGAGCTTACCTACATAAGAGTGAAACATACATACAGCCTGAAAGACAACAGAAGTACAAGAGTGGACACCACAGCAAAAATAATTAAACTGATAGCCAAGGTTTATTCAGACAAAATTCCTACTGAAGTCAAAGGCTGTAGAATTCATGTTTTGACCACAAGCTAGTTACAGCATATAATGTTTCTCTTTCTGTTACCATTCACTGCAAATCCAAAACCGAGGATTGCCTAGTGCATGGATTACAAAGTTAGGAATTTTTTTTTCATTCAAAAATACTGAAATCCTTTGTTTATCCTAGAGAGAAAATTGAAGGGGAAAAAAAAAGGAAAAAAAAGAAAAAAAAAGGGACACTGCCAGGAAAAAAAACATTGATCTTAAGTGAAATTAAAAACCTGGGGTGTTTTGTTTTGGTTTTGTTGCCAAAAACTTGTTAAGGTATTCAGTTCCACATCCAAAGATTTTGAAAACTTATTATGAACAATATAGTTACATCTTCTAAGAATATTTAAAAACGTATTTCTGGTAGCAGAGGGTTCCTTAATGCAGTGGGCAAACAGGTAAATTAAAATGAGCAGACAGTGAAGGCACATTAACACCAGAAGTAAGATACTACTAGTCTAGATAAGCTACAGACTCGATTTAAGGATGTGAATTCCCTTATCTGCACAGAATGTTTCTCAGATGTAAATTTCACATCCACATTTTCAGATAGGCAGGCAACATAGATTAATTTACAGGCAGAGGAAGATGTACATCACGGTTATTCCCCTGCAATGCAGTTACTCCCTTACAATGTGACCTAATGTAGACTAGGGGAAAGGGAGGAAGGAAGATAGTCATTATGGATTATTTATCTTGGAGGGCTACCTGCAGACAACAGAACCATACATGGAACTACGCTCTTGTTCAACCAGAAGTAAAGGGCTTGAGGTACAGAACTACTAGTCAAGCTCAGATGCTATGAGATGGTGTATACCGTCAGATAAGATTATAAGGTGCCACTCGTATGACCCTTCTTGTTACAGTAGGTATCAACGGTAGCATTAACATCTACAGAGAGAGCTGCAAGCATTAAGAGCTTACACAATAATAATTTGTGTAGTTTTGCCACAAAATAAATAAATAAATAAATAAATACTGCTCAACCACCTAAGCTGCAGGAAGCATTATCTGATTACATTTATGTTTAGATTTTTGGTTTTAAACTCTGAAGAGTCAACCACGATGAGAGTAGATAGCGATATCCTCTACTCTGTCTTTTGTATTTTCTGGCAAAAAACCAACACATTAGTTAAGTTTTAGTAACTACGTTACATAGTACCACAAATTCTGTGTGACCCAACTTTCGAAGAATACGTTTAAAAAAATGGGTCATATAATATCCACAGTAGGTTAAAATATACAAGCAAGAAAAAAAAAATCTTTGAATTTCAAGCCTAGGATGAATTTACAGGACAGTTTACATATAAAGTACGTCTTTTTGGTATGAAGTTATTATTTGGAATTTATTCCTATCTTCTGCCTGCCCCTATACTGTACATTTATTCCCCTAATATAAATGTAATAATATGAGCTGTTGGATTAGACCCAGGCTAATATCCTGCTACCAAAAGGGGGCAAGAAGATGATATTTAGGAAAAATACCCGATCCTGGTCATTATCTAAGGTCATTAAACAAAAGTAATTCCTAAGGCAGAGAAAGCAAATGGAAGAATTTTAGGGCCACCTCCTTTTCATCTTTGAGAGACTCCTCCAGGTCTGGTGAAGATGTTCTGGCCCTTAATGTCAACGCTTATCAGGGCCCTCCACCTTTCCCTCCGGGCTTGAAAACGCATCTCTTCCATGACTCAAAGGTAGGTGGACTCCACAGAGAAATCGTGATAGGTTACACTGCCACTCATCTGACAAGGAATAATTTCTCAAATATTTAGTCATCTCTTACGGCCTGATACAGGATACCTTTAAGACCACTGCTCCTGTATCTCATCTGTCTGGCTTTCTTTTGCACAAATAAGATAAAAAGAACATTCATGAAATGTATCACTAGAAACAGTCATTCAACTTAGTGCAATATCGATGCCAAGATGATGAATGAACGTGCATTTTGTATCAGAAGGGACTTTTTGTTCACAATTAACATGAGGGCAAATGTTGTATCAGAAGGGATTTTTTGTTCACAATTAACATGAAAGCAAATGTCAGTATTAACATCAAAATAAGTGTAATATCAGCATGAGAAGGAAAATAGTGCAAGAGAGAGGAAGGGAAACTATAAATACTTAGATGAACATGTAAGAATGTAATGAAAGTATAAGTTTACAAAAGTTATTTAAAACAGAGCCTCCTCACTAACAACCTGGATCGTACAGCATTTTTAATGGGCTCATTCTTCCAATAATTTCTATAGAAAGGGAAATAGTATTAAACTCTCAAACTGTGGACCTAGGCAACAGGTAGTTAAACAACTTGCTCAGAGTCAAGGAGTTTTTTTATGACTGAGCAGAGAACTGAGTTAGGTCTCTCAAGCCCAAGGTTTGTGCTCTAAGTACTACACCACCCTTCTCCTCTAGAAGTAAAGAAAATAGCAGGTTACTTCACCGGCGTAATACAGCAGTACATGTGAGAGAAGTTTTGGAATATGAATAGAGACATTTAGTTCTGAAGACTCAAAAGTGAGAAAGTCTGATTACGGTGTGAAAAAAAAAACAAACAAACACTAAAATCACTAAAATTAAGTTCACTTGGGAGCTGCATCTGATGGTGATGAGAATGAAGATGAAGGAGACAGAAAGACAAAGCTTATTGGAACAGAGAGAAAAGCACAAACCAAGAATGTAAACATGGTGCCAGGGTAGAGAAAAATGCGGGGAGGTAGGAAAGCATACAGTGACTACTTTAATACTAATAGAAAGCAGGTTACAGCAGATGCAGATGGTGAAAGTAAGCAAGCAACAAAACTCAAGGATTAAACATATAAAGACATAAGACCAAATTCGTAATAAGAAATCAGGAACTGAATATTCAGAAAAAATATAATGGAAGTGTAGGTAAGTAATCAAGTGAAAGAAATGTCATGACATTTTGCCAGAGAACAGAAAAAGATGGCCACTTGCAATAAAACTTCAAGCAGAAAGTACAGGAAAGACAGCAGGGTCAACTTCTGCATTTTCACACTTGAACAGTAATGCAAGCACTCTTACCGGAAACAGAATGGAAAACGTGCAAAATGTTAATCAGAATCCCAATGACTATAACAGAAAAATGCATGTATATGGAGGAAGATTTCTCATGGCTGGAAGGCACATTAGGATAGTTAGCGTTTCCAGCTGTAACGAAATCATTCATGACAGGCTAAGAAGTTTCTGGGAGAACAGATATATTTATGAGTCTCTCCTAAAAGTTTCAGAACCTTAGCAACAACAGTTAGCTTCCCAAATAAACAGGTAGACTCTCTCTCAGAACCTTATAGCCAGCGGGCTTCTGCACTGGAGTCCTCAGATAAAACGCTGGCATACTGGTTATCTTTATTCTTGATCTACAGGACACCATAATGAAGCTACAAGAAAAAGTCAGAGGAGTTTTAACAACTGCTCTATTTACTTACAATTCCTTTTAAACATTATTTAAACTATGTCCTTTCATGTAGTTTCTAACCAAGCAGGATAGACCAACACTTCTGGAAACCTAGAAATGAAATTCTGGTAATAAATGTATTTACTTATTAAAAATATGTTAAGAAAAAAAATCAAATCAGGAAAGAAAACAAAGATGTTGCTATCTTTATATATTATTGTCCTTGTTTTGACTGGGATAAAGTTAATTTTCTTCATAGGATCTGGTATGGTGCTGTGTTTTGGATTTAGGATGAAATGATGCTGATAACACACCGATATTTCAGTTGCTGCAGAGCAATGCTTACACTGAGCCAAGAACTTTTCTGCTTCTCATGCCCTGCCAGCGAGAAGGCCAGGGGTGCACGTGAAGCTGGAAAGGGACACAGCCAGGACAGCGACCCAAACTGACCAAAGGGATATTCATATCCATAGAGCATCAGCTGAACAATAAAAGCCGGGGGGAGTTGGCCAGGGTGGGAGGGGATGCCACTGCTTAGGGACTGGCTGAGCATCAGTCAGCTGGTAGTGAGCAATTGCATTTTGCATTACTTGTGGTTTTGTTTGTTTATCTTTCTTTCTTGTTAAACTGCCTTCATCTCAACCCATGAGTTCTTGCATTTTTACCTTTTTTAAATCATCTCCCCCACCCCACTGTGGGGGAGCAAGTGATCATGTGGTACTTAGCCGCCTGCTGAGTTAAATAACAACAATTATTTTGCAGCAAACCAAACAAAAAGATCTATTCCAACTGATACTAAAAGGAAGATCATGAAAGTTCCGCAAGATACCTTTCTAGTTCTTCTCCCCCAACCTTTACTGATAAAATTTGCTAACATAGACTACATTTACTACCCTTGTAATCAAACACCTCTCTACTACCAAACACACTGCTTGTACTGCAAGAAGCTTTAAGTAAAGTATGATTGGGTAGGACATCACTTAATTCGCAACATTAACAAATTAGGACAGAGAAGAGGGCCGTTATCAGGCAAGATCTTCCACGAATGAAACCTCTCCTATAGAAAAAATATACACGTAAATTAAGCTGTCTTGTAGTTGTATATTTGATTAACAACAACATTCCTCACTGTAGCATTCAAAATATGGCATTTTAAGACAAAAAACAAGAACAGAAAACACACGTAATACATAATTAAATCTGGTGCCCTGGGCAGACATTCCATTTAGGTTTTCAAAACCAGTTAAATATTACTGCCTGACATTTACTGTAGCTGTGATTTTTTTCTCTTTTGATGAAGTACAAAGAAATAAAAACAGACGTTTAAGAAATAAAATAAACAATTATATACTGGTACAGTGATTATTAGTAGTAGTTTTTCCAGAATTATTTACACTTACATTTCCAGACTGCCCACTGTTATTTGTAATGCTGTTTGTGGAGTTAAGACTGCTGCTCCATTCATTTGCAATTCCTATGCTGTCTGTTGAAAACAGGTGAGCGCCTGGCTTTGATTGACAACCAGTTTGCAGTATGACTACATTCATGGTGTCCTCTGTTGAAGGAATCCCCAACAAATTACACAGAGGTTTGATACTTAACTGTGTGAATTTCACAATTACATACCTAGTACCAAACAAAACACCTATCACATGGAAACATCAATCACACACACACAAAAAATGTCTCTTTTTCTTTAAATATAAGCACGAAGACAAGGTAAGAATAATATAATTCATCATTACATATTTGTGGCTACAAACAAAGGTGAACTACTGTAGTGATACTTTTCTTGCTTCATCAAAAACTGATGGTAGATCAAAATTCAAATGTTTTACCATATTATAGATTTTGCTTTGTTCTCCAGAATGTCTATCACTCCTGAGTTTAAAAACTTATATATATTTTTTTTTAACTCCTGACTGGAATGTAACAGTGGCATCATAATTACTGAGTTGGTTGTGCCTTTTTTTTTCCTCCCTCCAGTCCAGAAACATTTCACTTAATAATAAATAAATAAATAAATAAAGAGAAGCTGGTACTTACAGTGCTTAACTTACAAATGAATAATAACCTTTGAGAAAGTTCACTATTAACTCAGATGTAAATTGTAACCAATAACTTATTAATTTTGATACCAGAAAATTCAGCTCAAGGTAACCGAACAATTACTTCCCAATTTCCCAAAGACTACTCTGTTAACCTTTTAAACATCTCAGATACTTGATTCTTTAAATGTAAAAATATATAGAGGAGATTTAGACTTCTAGATTTACATACAAATGATGAGTTAATGAAAAATTACTTTACTTTAGTCAGCAATTACAGTTAATGACGTCCCTCACCTCATAATTAATGCACAGCACACAATATATCAAAATAAGGAAGTCAGGACTGAAAACAGAGTCCCTTAATAAACTCTAAAGATACTGTAAGATTTTTTTCATCTCTAGCCACTACTGCATTTTCGAAGGAGTAACAATGAACTACATTTAAAAATCAAATGCGAACATTTCTCTCCCAGACAGTAAGTAGCTCTGCTAGAGTGTACAAAAGTGCAAGCCATTGTCAGAAACAGAATGAGCGTGTGAAATACGGAAATACTTCTCTACATGGTAGATAACAAAGCTGAGGACAGTTTCTAATGATGAGGTGTTTCTCCTATCATTTTATTTATCGTAACTCCATCAGCCTCTTAGTATATGGTCCAGTGCTTTATCAAATATCTTCACTATTTTATGAGGTATAAAAATCAGGCAGTGACATCCACATGAAAAATGGAAAAGAGCTTGTCTTAAGTACCACTATGTATGCAAGTCCAGTCCAGCCACATCCAAAAAAAAAAAAAAAGGAAAAAGAAACTGCAGGGATTGCGAAGAAGATGTCACTAGATCACTGCTGTTCCTCTTACAAAATGTATGAAAAGAACGGTTGGGAAGACAGAAACAGATGCACTCACTTTTTGTGATTTATTCTCACTTTCGCTAAGTATCATTTCATGGCATAACTGCTTGCCCAGAGCAAGTCCAGTCAGCTATCTCACGTCCAGCCAACCCTCACACTGTCATAGAAAAAACACTATTTGATTCCCACTCTCTTTTAAATCTTCACGAGTTTTCTTTTCGTGACACGACCACATGCTCCTCTAGTACTCTATAAATGAGTTTAAGTAGACGTAACACCCTAAGAACGTAGTACGAGAGTGCCTTCCAAACGTTTCAAGAGAAAAATCATCTCTCCTTTCTCTTTTCAAAGAATATAGGAGTAACATCACAATTAGTTTTTGCTATTCTACTTATTGACAGTAAGTCAAAGAAACACATTAAATTTGGAAGGTGTGCTTCTACAACTATTCTAATTCCTTCAAAGAGTAAACATCATAGTTTCTGGCCTGATCCATGGAAGTTACAAACTCTACAGTGTAAACCTCCCCCAAGTTTAACTGTATTTTCACAGGGATGGATTGCTGTTGTGGGAGGTTGCACCTGAAAAAACAGCAGCAGTCTCATGTGGTGGCCTGTATCATGGAGATCACTGAAGCTCCTGAAAATCTGTCTTGGAGGAACAGTAAAATTCATTGTGGCCTTCAGAAAGGAGGGAAGGGGAGGGGAAAAAAAAAAAAAAAAAAAAAACACGTTTCTGCTGATTCTGAAGAACTCATTGTGGGAAGACAAAGAATGCTACTGTAGGGAACACGTGTGCTTCCCCAAGTTATTTCAACACAGAATGACAAAAGATGCCGAGATACATGTATGAATGCTGGAAAATATTCCCTTACCTGTTCCACATAGGTAAGCAAGTAATGCAATAAATGGTTGTACAGAACATCACATTTGCCTAGAACAGGTGAACTGCCACTAGTCATCATTACAGAATCATAAGCTAAATACTACTGAATCACAGAAATCTGGGGCTTTCCAGAATTGGTAGAGCACCTAATGCCTCTTTTCATCTCTTGAAGCAGAAGGTAAAATGTAAGCTGGGACCGGACCTTTATTTATTTGTTTTGAAGCTTATCATAGGTTTCGATAGGACAAGGCATGTATTTAACAAAACTCAAACATGTATATACATTTGAAAAATCAAGCTTTAAGTGTTAACAGGACAAGCTGCATTTGTAAAGAAAAGCACTTCCTGTTTTACTGCTGCTGCAAATTTGATGCAAATGCAGCAAGCTCCCGTGACAACACAGTGTATTGGAAAACATGGAATGAATTTCTAAAAACATGTGACACCAATTGCTATTTATACATTAAAATTAACGACTTAAAGTCATTTCTGTTACAGATACTTAGAAATGACTGTGCACTTTTATGAACACTGATACAAAAATAACAGTTCTCTTACTTACCTTCAACATGTGCAAATGCACAAAATGGACCACGTGGGCAGTAACCTGTCTGACGCATGTCATTGCACTTTGTAGATTTATATATCTAAACAAAACAGAAGCATAGTTAACTTACACATATTTGCTATGTAGTGACAAAAAAAGTCAAAGTTTTAAAATATTTAAATTAAGAGTTCTTAATATTTAATAGCAATATGCAATACACTGTTTTCTCAGGAAACTCAGTTCTTGTGTGTTTTTTTAAAAAATGAAATAGAAGAACAGAAATGTAAGAAAAGTAAACAGGAGACGAGAATCTTAACCTTTTTCTGTAGTAATAATAAATATTAACAATGGTGTTTTAGCAAAGCATTGTTCAAACTGCTTTGGTTTTCCATGTGGTATGGAAACAAGTCAAACACCACCAACAAATTTTTCTGTCATTTACATCACTTTAACAAATTTTGCAGGAGAAATGACGAATATACTAGAACAGCTTACAAAGCTGAAAAAAACCCACAATATGCTTTTTCCAACATACTGCTTTCATTTGGACATCTCTCATATTCAAATCGTCCTAATATTCAAATGTCTTTAACCTAATGGGCACATGAGAACTAAAAAAAAGTAATACTGACTGTTCAGGAAGTAATCATTATGTAAGTTGCAAGTAAGATCCAGGTTCAGTTTCTTGCTGTACCAGGATCTCACTAGGCTGGGAGAAAGCTGACATACTAGAGCAACGTTAGCAATAGAACAATATTAAGAACTTGTATAAGGTACATAGATTCTTTTGTGAATTCATTCCAGGAATCTGCAAGTCTGTGGCAAATAGCAGTGGAATCTTTTTGTTTTCCCAAGCCTTGGTATCATCGTGGTCTTTGGCTTTCAGCATCAGTAGAGTGATTCATGGCTCAGTAAATAATGGTTCTTAGTTCAGAATGCCCCTTCAGCATATGCAGGGTAAAAAAAAATATTCTTTTCCTTGAACTCCTACCTTAGAACAAACATGAAAAATGAAACTATGTGTTCGAAACTAAAATAAAAATAGTTCTGTAAGCTCTTTATTTTAGAGCTATTTTAAGCATCTTTAATAAATCTCTCATAAATAATTTTGAATTGAGGCTGAAAAAATCAGTTGTTATATTCATTACTAGCTCTTGCATAACAACCCAAAGATCATCCAACAAACTAGAGTAAGATGCTAAATCACAAAATTAGTACTGATACTTATTACTACACAAATAATTTATTTTTCCTTGAACGCTAAAAAAAGAGACAAAACACCCATGGTGTACAGAAATATTCCCCCAAAGGACACACTTTACAAATAAAACAGTGGGACTCATCTTTCCACCAATTTCACTGGGAGCTATCACAGGGACAGCAAAAAATGAAGGAGTCATTGTCGATACCATACCTGAACTAGGAAATGAAGCTGGATCCCTCTCCTTTTTTTTCATGTTCTCTGATTACTGGTAAATATAAATATATAAAACCCCAATGCCGTATGCCCTATTTCTATTACGCAGAAGGAAAAACAACAACAACAAAAAACAGAGAGAAGCATGACTGCCAGACAGTTCCCATAAAAAGATGCAATCTGAAGCTGGGTTTTAGTTTGTGCTCCTAGCCACAATAGAGACTTCCTATGAACTACCAGATGGTGCAAAGTATCTTCTAGTAAATGCTACTGTCGAAAGAAGTGATATGAATAAAAAAAAAAAAAAAAAAAAAAATCAAAACACTACAGGGGCAGAGCCAGCACTGATTCTGGAGAGGGCCACATCATATACATACCAACAGTACAAGATAGAAAGCAAACACGAAGAACTAAATCTAAGTTTACTTTAGACTAACTCCTCAGGTGTAGACAAGAACACAGCTGTTATTTAGTAATGGCAGAATCAAGCTATTTGTAGATATGATAACCAAGAGATTTCTTCAAAAAATAGTAATTGAGCCAAAAGGCAATGAGAATATGCTTTATTTGAATTTGGTGAAGAGTGAGGACACAACAACATCCAATACGGAAAGATAATGTTGGATAATGTGAGTATGAATTCAACCTAAACTAAAGGACACAAAAAGTAAGGCTGATCTAATGTCCTTGGTTTCAAATAAGTAGACTGAGGAGTGAAGGCAAATGGTTAACACCATCAAATAAACTGGATTTCATTATGAACTGAGTAAAATGAGTGCTACGCATCCTCAAGTCAGAGATTCAAAAGCTGCATGGAATTTCCATTCTAATCGCACAACTGAAAGGAAGTCAGAGCTGAAGCAAAGACGGGAAAGGATCATAGGGTAGGATGTAGAATGAAAACTCTTCCTTTGAGTAGAGGCATGTTGCTCATTCCTGTGAAATTAAATGCTTGAACTAAAATTAAGTGAGGTGATAACCCTATGCCTACCAAGCCGTCTTGAATACCAGCATGAATTATGTTCAACACTACAACAAAGGCAGCACAGCTAATGGAAATAAAAGCAAATATTGAAGTGACTAGAGCAGATGTGGGAGCAAATCACCTTTGTTTGGTTCAGGGTCAGGAAATGAATTAGGTAACTGTTGCGTCAGAATATTTAAAGAACTGGCGTATAAAACAGCCGCAGTTAGCATGTACTCTTGGCAAATCTGTCACATCAGAAGTAGCACATCTGACTGAGGCGTTTCAGGTATAGCACACTTAAGTTTGAGAAGAGCAAAAATAGCTGAATCAGGCCACTGCAAGTCCACTTATTATTCTGTCAAAATTTAATTAAAGAAAGAAAGAAATGGGATAAAACTAAAAATACATTTTGTGAAGACACATCTTAGTAGACTCACCATATAACTGATAAATCAAAGATTCTTTTCTAAACTGTAAAAGTGGTCATTCTAATAAGAACTTCAATACAGGATGTGTAAGATTAATTATTTCAGATAATGAAGATCATGACTCTCATCAATGTTACGTATCTGCTGTTAAACAAATGGGGAGATGGCAAAGGGTGGTATGAAAAAGGAAGGCAGCAGACAAAATTTGTATCACAACTCATGCCTCAGCCTAGTGACTTATTTTAGTAATTTCATTATGAGCTTTCTCATAAATGAAAGTGGGGTAGTCATGCTACAGTAGTCATTAAGCAGGAACACAATGTTATTACAGAAAAGGGCTGGAATATAAGGTAGAAGAAATGAAATAATCTGAAATAAATCTAGACCAAAAGATCTCTAGAAACAAGGACAGAGAAATTCTGGAGCAGTATCTAAGAGTATAGATAGCAAGGATTTATTTACTATATTTACTGTAAAGATGCAGATGCTCAACTTATGATAGGGAAAGTATGATAAAGAGTTTGCAACAACTCTAAAGTCAGTATTCTGGTATGCTCTTGAGATGCCTTCTATAATCTTCATAATTGGAAGAGAAAATAGCAATTGCTCAAATGGTATCTGCTTATACCTTAATAAGTGTTGAAGTTCCTAATGCAAGAAATTACATTCTGCTGTGAATTCTTCACGTCCATTCAGAGGTCCCAAAACCAAAACAGATATCTAAGGACGCACAACAGGCAGCTTCTTGCGTAACATTTCTTTTCAGTATCATGTTTGTTTCCATTAACTGGCAAATTTAATACTTTCCTAGTGTTGCAAAAGATTTAAATCTCAGCAGATTGAATGGCACTGCTCTGTTCCCTAGCACTTCACTGTTATGCTCAAGAATCCAACAAAGTCACAATGACTTTGCTTATGGAGGAATCTAAATTCATCTTGTTTTTCTGGAGTGTCTTCAGGCCGTATGTCAGTTTTCTGCTCTTTTCACCTCCTCCTGACCTACTCAGTTTTTTGTAATAATTTGCCATATATCTTTTTAACTTAAAATAGATTTTTTTTCCCAAGTTATAGATTAAATGCAATTAGTACTGTGACTTTATTACTGATTCAGAAAGTTAGGCAAAAAAAGAGAACCCATTTATTTATGCCCAAATCTTATATATGGGCCATCAACGTGAAAAAAGGATTTTCACAGGAGCCATGTGACAAGTCAATCCAGCAAACAGATTAAAGGCATCCAACCATTGCAGAGAATATTAATTCATTTTTCATAAGAAGTATAATAAAAATGCCTATCAATGAGAATCACAGCAGTACAAATAACTATTTCTACGCACATTTTTTTTTGTTAAAACCTCAACTACCTGAAGCGTTACATTAATTTTCTCTCCAAATGTCACATATTATTTCACAGGTATCATCTTTAATCAACAATCAAATCCATAATAAATTTAAAAACATTAAAAATAAGTAGAAACATAGTTGTTACCTCAGGATGAAACTGCTGCTCTGTACGAGAATGACAATACTGACAGCTATCCCCACTTTCACACCTTGAAGGTTCACCCCATTCATCTGCATGTTTTACACTGGGGCAAGGAGTGGACCTAGAAAAAATGAAGTCCAGAGCATGTTTATATCTACATCCTAGCAGAAGTCTGAAAAAATTTTCCATTAAAACTCAGAATCTTAGCTTCTGCGACCTAGAAAGTTGTGAATTCTGAGAGACACTGGCTTTTTGTAAATTCTTTGACAGAAGGATAAGCTAGTAGGATTCCGTTTTTCTTCTGTCTGGTGAAATTTATGGACAGTCCTGAGACTGTCAAGCAAAACCCACCAATTCTAAATCTTCCACCACAGCACGAAAGAATACCAAATCAATAAAGAAACCGGTGTTTTAGAATGATAGGCTCATTCCAAAAGTAAGCGAGGCAATGCATTAAATTTTGGTCCTAAGAATACTGCTCAGAAACAGAAAAATTTAGGAACAAAAAAAGAAGAATATCAGAAATTATAACTCTTTTTTTCATATTAAAGAAGGTATTACCTAGTAATTCTCAATTTTTGCTAAGAATTATAGATATTGTTTTCATTCTTCACAGGAAAGAAGGAAAATTTCATTACTGTTTCACGGTTTTATTCTTCAGAACTGCCTGATCATTCTGAACAGATGCTTTTTTCAAAAAAAAAAAAAAGTTTTAGCAAGTCTATTGGGAAAGGCATGTTTTTATTCCACTAGGAATATCCAATTGCATAGTACAAGAAACCAAACAGATCAGTCCATTAACTATTATCTTGACTGACCACAATACTGTTCTTAATATTTATGTACCTGTATTTGAATTTTCTGGGATTTCGTCTTCTGTCTCGACTATTGTGATAGTGTGGACATGCATAACCCTGGCGGCAGAGTCTGGGTGGCTTGGTACACTGTTCTGTCTTGTAGCCAGCTAATACAAAATTTGTGTCTGTAAACAGGTCAACAATTAAGAGAAATAAACAACACATTTTGCATTCAGAGTGTCTTAAGTGAGTGAGCTTAAATATCGTACTTTTTTTTGTAATAAAAAAAAAGAATCACAGTTTCACGCATTCTTATAAAACTATATACAATCTGCATTTTTTGAAATACAGTCCAATATGCCAACATCCAAAGTAATCTTCATCACTTTTACATTCAACAGCAACTGTTCAATAAAGTACATAGATAAAGCACTACCAACCAATTGGCAGACAAACTATCCAGAAATTCTCATTATACACATTCAACATTTTAAAAATGAATACCTGAAACTGCACTGCAAATTTTAGTAAGACAAACACTAAAACCATTTCAAATTTTATATCTGCATTTTTCTTCAGTTTAGTGTTGATAGTCCTTATTTCACCAAAACTACTTTCATGTTAAGGCATATTAAGACTACCCAGTAAAATCTTCCTGAACAAAATCTAGAGTCTCTTCTCTACCTTTCCTTCTGTCTATACATCTTTGATTCAAGTAAGGAGGAATTAGGAGATGACAAACAAGGTTCTGTCTAAAACCAGAAAATGTTAGAAAAACAATGTAGCAAGACCATAAATTAGGAGGTAGACTTCAGCTATTGGCCAGCATGGATTTGTGAAGAGTAAATCATGTCAAACCAATCTAACTCCTTCCTAAGGTAGGAAAATGGATGTACATATAAAGAAGCAATCAATATCATGCATCTTGACTTTAGCAAACCTTCTAATCTGAGACGTTCTCAAAAATGAACTGCAGAATACTACAAGATTCCTGCAGGATTTGTGGAAAACTAGACAAAAAAGCATTCTCAAAGAGTCATTAATGACATACTTCTAAGCAGCAAAGGTTACTAATCAGAGTATCACACAGAGTCTACTCTTTGTTCAGTCCTTTTAAATTGTTTCATTTAAAACTTAAGAATATAAAGCTGAAGTCACCAGCTGCATGATTATTTTCAATCTCTACTGATTATGTGCCATCTCACCATAATCAGGACTGAAAGAAGCCATACAACATTATATAACATAGGCCTATCACAATGCAAAGAATGCAATAAGAATTCTTATTGTTGGTCAATTTTGCCTTCTTTTTACTTTACTACACAAAAATACTCCAGTATTTTTTGATCTGGAGCTGACAACTATGGTCTATACTTTATTAGTACTTAAATGACTGGAACTCACCTTCTAGGAGATTCAAAATGTACAGCAGGGACAAGTGTCATGCAATTATCTCCCTCAATCTCCTTAGAGACAACACCTTCCTTTGACCTTTTACCGTGTTACTTTCCCAACATAAATTTTTGAAAGTAACTGTACCGTGCAATCTTTTCTAAAGTAACATTTGAGCAAGAGCTCTACTAATATCCTTTTAATGCTAACATCTTTGGCAGCGTAATATGCAAGTCTAAACCAAGACACACGAGAACCAAATTTGAAAGCCTTAGGAAAACCAAGACAACTGAAATTAAGTAACATAACGTAATGCTTTCAAGACATTTTCATAATTTAATATTCTCCTCCAATTTTCTGTTTAATATTCTACTTCATTCTTGTTAGTCAAGCTCAGCAAAGAATAAAGGTCCATTAACTAGTCTGTTAGTAATTTAAAAATGAAGACTAATCATTATTACTACTTAGCACAAGACAGAGCTTCTACTGACTTTAAGAACATTTATTCAATTGACACAGATTAGCAACTCTTGTATTAAGTAAACTGAAGGAGACCTATTAGACATCCTCAAAACATTTTCAATATACAATCTGAATATAAATGGGACAGACTGTACAAATTGTTCACAAATACACATTACTTATTAAACCAATTTTTTACTCTATTATAAAAAAGACTTGAACTTCTCTCAGGGTTAACCGAGTATCAACAAATTGTATCAAACACCAATAAACAAAGAAAGGAGACAGGGTAACATTACCCTGCCATCTTGGATCTTCACTAAGGATCTTCTCAATCATTGCTTGACTTGCTAAAATCCCTTGGTGCAGATCTGGAATACCTTCACCGCATCCTAGCTGCCCATTCTGGAAAGATTCCTGCACCTGAAGTTCTCTGGAATGGGGAAAGAAAATAACACTGCTAAACTGTATAGCTACAGTAACCCTATCTGTCTTACAAAAAAAAAAATCCTGTCCTATTCTATCACAATTATGTCATTTAATCTAGGTCTTAACAAGCCTAAATTGGAAAAAAATTAAATTGACTACTTCACACCATTACTTGCACTAAAGCAAGTAAATAGACATAAGGAATAACATCATAAACTAATCAAAGACAACACATGAAAGAGTGCTGGCTTTACGTACACAGCCAATGTTTGTACCAGCAATGTCCATCTGTACCTCTGCATGCCGGTGTGCTGACATTTTGTTTATGCTATTAATTTCTGATATTCCACTGCCACATATGAGTTTGGGACTACAACGGTAGAAAGAAAAAAGTTATAGAAAGAGAAGTAAGGGTGATCAGAAATGCAGAAAAACACTTACATGGGGGAGAAATAAATACCTTAAGACTCTTCACCTTGGAAAAGTGAAGATTGAAGGGAGATGCAAAATATATTTACAGAAAACTAGATCATATAAAAGAAGCCAAAGCATTTTGGCTCATTGTACCGTTCTGCAATAAAAGTACATCAAGACATTTGGGAGACATAGTAGCAAATGACAATCATTATGAGGAAATGGAATACTTCTTCTGCAAGCATTTACAGCTGCTTTTCAGGTAAGCAGCCACAAGCTTGGTGAAAGATCAGAAATGTCCACTACTAAACTAAAACTTACTGTATTAGTGGTATAAAATCACTACCGAAAACCCAAGACAACGTCATTACACCCTTTTAACAAAATCAAGCTGTACAGAGATTCGACAATGGCAAACCCATACAATGGATTATTTTATTAAAAAAAAAAAGATACTATAGCAAAATTATACTAGGCAGACTTTGAAACAATGAAGAAACAAGGTGAGGAACCAAATACCAGAGGTGGAACTATAATACTCTGTCTTCATGAGAATCAAAAGTCTCTACTTTCAATTGGCACTGCTCTCTCAAAGACATACTCAAGGAGCTTATCTCCTATTCCAAAATACTCCTACTAAAACAAGGATCTCTGAAGAGGAATTTGAAAGGTACAGAGGTTTATAATGTAAGTAGTTATAGCATTTACATAGCATTTCAAGAACTTCCCAGACCCCAAGTGTCCTCCAAGAAGAAAAATCTCAAAAAAGGAAAAGAAAATGCGACAAACCCCAAAGCCTAGTCTAGAACCTTTCAAACTGTCAAAATATGTCTTTCACAGATTCAAGGAGCATGTGGGCAATGAGACGGAGAAGAGGTACTGTTTCTAAAGAATGTTTTTTCTTTAATGTGAATGTGCTGAAAAACATGTCTCTTAAGGGAAACAACGTTAATGTCTGCATCACTGATTTACTGTGATTTCTTTGCTCTTTACTTATAATGAAGAAACCCTAGTATCATTGGCCATCTTAGAGCAAAAAGATCACCAAACAAAAATGCCTGATTGTTTGGACTTCCTTATGAATGCTGGATGCCTGAAATCAGGCGAAGCAATGGCATATGACTGTTTTTCACAAACACCAATGTCTGAGGCAGCCTACTTTTAGGTTCAAGCCGTTAAAATGTAGAACCCTACCATGAGTGTCTTCAGCTCCTCCTGATGCTTTGTATGCAGCCAGTCGCCAACAAACGACATTCAGAAAACAGAGCTTGGCTTCAGTACTGGCATACATTGGTTCCTCATTCTAACACATTACAGAATCATAGAATTATAGAATATCCTGAGTTGGAAGGGACCCACAAGGATCATTGAGTCCAATTCCCAGCTCCACACAGGACCACCCAAAAATCAAACCATATGTCTGAGAGCATTGTCCAAACACTTCTTGAACTCCAACAGGCTTGGTGCTGCGACTTCCCTGGGGATCCTATCCAGTGCTCAACCATCCTCTCAGGAAAAAAAACTTTTCCTGATATCCAGCCTGAACATAATGTTCCCTTGGGTCCTGTTGCTGTCACCAGAGAGAACAGAGCAGCACTTGCCCCTCCGCTGCCCCTCATGAAGAAGCTGTAGACTGCCATGAGGTCTCCTCTTCTCTAGGATGAACAAATCAAGTGACCTCAGCCACTCCTCAGAAGTCCTCTAATTAGAAAAGATTACAACAATACTAATTGTTCTGCATTCAGACTGACATAGTATCATACTGCATATGCTAAATGAGGGAAGTTTAAAAAAAAAATGGACAGATGTGGACAGATGTCTCGCAGCAGAAACATCAGCTATCTGATGGAGGAGAGTCTTCTGTAAAGAAAAGCTCTATATAAGTAATGTGTAATACACACAGTAATACACATACAGTATGTGACCAGGCAATGCAGCAGTGAATTCTGTGGCAAAGTATGAATTTATTCAAAATATGATCCCCCAACATATGGTTGGGAATAACGGATAACGAAGGAGAGAATGTAGTATAGCAGCCATACCAGCTCAAATCAAAGGTTCTCCTAAGCCTGGAACTCTGTCTCCGGCAGTGACCAACAGCAAATGCCAAAGAAAGAGTGTCAGAATAGGGCAAACATATATTGACGCTTCCCCAGAATGCTCTCCCACTGTCCAGAAAGTGATACTTGTCACCCTCCAAGGCTTCAAAGCTCTCTAGGAGTTGCTATTCTTTCCTATCAAGTGTATACAGACCGTTTAAAAATGTGGAACACAAATTCAGAAACTGAAAGATGACATAAAACACTATAAATTTGTAAATGTAAAAACCATGTGCAAATTTACAAGACATAACACAGAATATCTTGTCTTTCATCAGTCATAAGAATTACATAGATGTCTCTTGAACATGCAAGATACACAACATTACTGTTTGTACTCCCCAGTGTACTACCTTGGTGCACAGTAAAATACGTTCTTATGTTTATAGTTACAAAAGAAAGTACATCTTTCATGCAAAGCATATGACATTTTCTGGTGTGTGGCGATAACAGACATGGTATTTCCTGCTAACTAGTCTGCAAAATTTGAAACAAGACTACCTTATATCATATACTGGAGGTCTAATGTCATGTGGCCCATGAGCAAAGGCACAGTGAATTCCATTCTTCACACAGTGACCCCGGGCATCTGTTTCATGAATGCATGTTCCAGTCTTGTAATATCTGAGATGATACTTCCTTTCTGTATCTCCTGTTGTTCGATGCAGGTAAGGGCAACTATACAGTAGAAAGAGGAAAGTTAAAGCATTGCTTTGAGTTTCGTTTTTAAATGGTTAAATCTGAATTATACTCTCTTATTAACTTATAACAAACAACTTTGCAGGATTCTTCAAACAGAAATTGTCCCAAATAAATTATCGTTACAGATCAACTTGAAAATTAAAAATGTTAATCTATTTCTAAGTCTCATCTAGAGTTATAAGAATTTATAGCAGGATGGTTCACAAAGATATCCTTAATAAACATAGTAAGCACCCATGTGCTTACTATAACAAGCAACAACATCTGAACTAAGAAATTACATCCTCCATACTGATACAAGCTTAAGTCATTTCTTCACTAAGAGGTCCAAAAAAAGTGTTTGTTGTTTTTTAATGCTATCGTCATCTAAGATCAAGGGGTACTTGAAGCATCGTGATTTTTTTTCTGCCTGATCTTTATAAGTGTGAAACTTCTTGAACAACCTGAGAGCAAATCTAAAACAACTCTTCTATTAAAAGGAAGAGAAAATTCTTGCATCAGCAAAACATCTTTGTAGATATACTAACCATTTTTCACACACAACTATGTGAGGTACTGTCTGTACTCTAAAATCGCTAACATTATGCGTGGATTATAATTCTAACTACCAATTATAAACAAATGAAATAACTAAATAAATAAACATACAGACATGTCTGTTCTCCCCCAGTTTATTTCAGTGTAATTAATTTTGGTCACCTCTGGGTTTGAAAAAATACTTATCTCCAAAAATTACTTTCCCACATCCCAAAGAAAAAGAAACTGCATCAAAAGACTCGGAGAGTGGTACAGAACATCAAATGAAAAAATCCTATAGAAATGTGTTCTTGTAGATGGAGGAAGAATGGTGAAGTACTAAGTAGAGCTTAAGATTCATAAGAACTGATGCTGGCCTAAGCTTTATCTACCGTATTTTAAAAAGATTACTTAGAAACTAAACAAATTGTTTGAAAAAACTTACAAGTTTGCTATTTACATATTAAAGCCAAAATGATATACTTTTCCTGCCGCGCTAAAACACCCGCAGCTTGCACTGGCTTCCAAGAATCGATAATCTTTATGATTTCTAAGAATCAAGTTTCTTCCCTCTAGGAATGTAAAAATATTATTAAACAAGATAAATGGACTGCAGCTAGTGATTTGTACCTATATCTCTTTAAATCCCAACAGAATAAATTAGTGGGAAGACATGGTATACCAAATTCAGTGCGCATCTCATTTTTTTCCATCTAAGATGAAACACAGTCTAAAATCAGGATCTAGAAGTAGTTCTTTTACACTTCCTGGTTCTACCTGATAAGACGGGATGTAATTTTTGTAGGACTTATTTTGGTGCCTAATCTAAATTTTGTAAGAAATGCTTTGTGATGTGTGAATTGTGCTATGCAGCCCTCCTGTTCTGCTAGAATTGCTACTGATATAGAAAAACAAGAAAACCCACAAGTCTGTCAGATACTTTTGCCAGCATCAGTCTTGTACTGAACTCTAAACAAAAGGAACTGCAATCTGAGATCATATTTTCATTATTGCTACTGTCGAACCACTAGCATAATTTGTGCAGGACTTAAATGGAAAAGCAGACCAGGAGACTGATCATTACAAACTCTAATCCTTCACTCATATGCACACCCCAAAGGTGAGAATACTCTGTCATATTCTTATGCATAATGCTTACACCTCCATTTTCACCTACGCAATTTTGCTGGTTCCTGTTGGAAACAAGAAATAAACATCCTCCATGCAAAACTCTAAAGGTTTACATTTCACTGCTTATCTCTACGTCCGTCGTCCCTTATCGGAGGGGAAGCAATGAGATATCTGGGGCTTTTCCCTACAGGAATCACCTTATCGGTGGATGTCCCACAAAACATTAAAGCCTTCAATTATATTTAAATGACTATTTAAAAAAAGAGAGAGACAGAATTGGGGAATATAGATGTGTCAGACAGACTAGACACAGCTTGTTACACGCCAAGTGAGAAGGACTGCAATATTCAGGATACAATTTTTCCCACATAAAGACAAAATGGATTCCCAAAACAACCCGGGAAAGAAGCTTAAGCTGTGGCACAAGACACTTGCGTCTGCTCAGTTAAACCTAGTTTTGTTTGGCCTAAGACTCGATACTTGTGACATCAATAAAAAAATCTGAATATATATAAATACGTACAGATTTATATATATATAAAATATGAATTTTATTGAAAACACGGCTGTCCTACCGCACATCTTGCTAGCTGCCTTAAAAGTCCCATACAGTTGAAATCCTCCTCACGTCACCAAAGGAATGATTTAAACAGGCAATCCAGTGTGCTTGGGACTCTTTATCTGAATTTTCATAGAATGATAGAATGGCTTGGGTTGGAAGGGGCCTTAAAGATCATCTTGTTCCAACGCCCCTGCCATTGGCCTAGGCTATATTGTGGAGCCCAGAACTGTATGCAATATCCAAGGTGAAGCCACACCAACACCAAATACAGTAGCGGGAGAATCACCTCCTCTGACCACCTGGCTATGCTGCATTTAATGCACCCCAACATGCAGTTTGCCCTCTTGGCTGCCGGGGCACGCTGCTGGTTCATGTGGAGCCTGCTGTCATCAGCACCCCCAGACACCTTTCTGCACAGCTGCTCTCCAGACACTCATCTCCCAGTAATATAAACCATTGTAATACATAGCTTTCAACAAATTTAGTATTTTGATTTAAAATGGTAAATTTTAATTATCATCTCATTACATGGCTGCAAACTTATAAAGTCATTCTTACGTGCCACACATTAGTACTAAGGTTGTTCAGACATCACCTACTCCTTAGGAAAAAAAAAAAGTTTAGAAAGAAAAAATTGTTTCCCTGGAAATTAACAGAACTATTTCATGGCCCATATTTCTACAATCATCTCCCAGCTTAGAATAATTGCATAGAATTTGCAACTCTAGTGTATGAGATTGATCCCGCTATAACAGGTTGCCCAAAGCCCCATCCAACCTGGCCTTGAACACCTCCAGGGTTGGGGAATCCCCAGCTTCTCTGGGTAACCCATTCCATTGCCTCACCACCCTTTAAGTAAAGAATTTTCCTTTTCACACTCTTCTTAATTCACAATGTCATAAACATTCCAAAAATATCCTTTAAGAATAAACAAACAAACAAAAACATCCACTTTAAAGGGAAATACTAGAAGTCCTCAAATGTATGAAAAGAACCACAAATTTCTACTTCCGTTCTGAGTCACTGACATTTTTTCCTAGAGTTACTCACAGTGCTCTTCTGTAGTAGACTTCACTCTAATTCACTGTAATTCATTCAGTCTTAGAGAAGTCTAATGTTATGGATACTAACATATCCAAAATAAGCTTCTCTTTTAGAATCTGACATCAGTTGACTACAACGGTTAAAAACAGATCAGATAAAAAAAAAGTATCACTTCTCTCGCATGTTAAATTTAGAGGACCATTATTCATTGCTCATAATATACTCCTCTAACTCTTAAATTAATCTAGTCTTTCCCTCAGGACCTTCCTTAGAACAGATTGTTTTAATTTGCTATCCTTAGAAAAACTCTCTTCTAAACAGCTTCAAATTTTTAGGCTTCCTTTTATTCCAAGTTGAACTTTGGGATGAAATACTACAGCCAAGCTGAGGTAAACCCAACAATTTCTACTTAGCTCTCTTGGAAGTACGAGAACAATTATGGATGTCAACATTTTTCCTTAATTGCTAGCATTACATTAACTCACAAACTCCATTAAACTAACTGTATTCAGATGAGCAGAACTGGAAAATAGAGATACACATAAAAGCCAAAAAAATACAAGCACATTGGCATGGATAGCTTAAAACAGGGGTGTCCTGGCACTGCCGTTTCTAACCTCTTTCTAACAATCTGAAATTGCTCCAAATAAAAGCTAAATTTTAGGCAGAAGACAAAACAAGGAAAAAAAAATATTTTGCTGAGTTCTGTAGCAGAAATGCTGCCATTCTGTGGGCATATTCTCAGAAATGCTGGTGCTTCCCTCCATTTTCTCTTTCTGCCACTACAGACATGCTTTGGATTCTTCTATCTTTAAGAAATTTACATTTGATTTTTCTTGCCTTTTCCAACTATTTGTCCTATATATCTTTTCTATTCTACCTTAGCCTCAATTGGCTATCAATTTACAATAGCTGACTGCCATTTCTAGCCACGAAATCTCAGTACCAGATCTAAAATAAGGCCAGCTGAATCTTCTGTCACAAACATCTCCAATAATTTCACTTTATAACTGAATGAAAGAAAACAGACTCCATTTTCTTTATTCACTTATATTTTCATTTTCTTAATTTACCATCTGCTTTACTCTTTTTTTCTCTTAAAACGCTGTCCTTCTTTGCTTAAGAGAATTCAGTTACATTCGCATTTTCCTCTCAATTTCTCCTGCAACGTATCTTCCAACTTCAACATTCTCTTATACTTCCGGTGAGGTGTCTCACAGGACTCTAACCTTAGTCCCTGCTCTTATCCTTCTGCAACTGAGTGACTTCTCTGCAAAACACAAACTTTAAAACCACTACCTGTTTGCTGTTAACTCCCAAACCTATCTATTTAATGCAAACTATAAGCACAACATGCTAAGACAGAGGTCTGAATCTCACTACTGGTTTTACTTCTGTCAAGTCCTCTGCACTTCTGTTATGCCAGACAATATGACCATCATCCCTTGCCATATAGGCTTCTAACCTGGGAGTAATCTTCAGCAATTGTAGGGTACAGCCTTTCCAATCCATCTACAGCAAAACATTGTGCAGACTTTCATGTCACTTCCCAGCTATTGAAACACCCTCTTATTTGCTTCTAACAGTGCAATCTTACCTAGCTAACATCCTTTTAAAAGACTGCTTCCTTTTTCTGCCATTAGCATCAATAACTATCACTCAATAATGAAAAGTCAGTTTTTGCCCCTGGTCGATACATGACACAAACATCCGTTATGTTTTTGTTGATGTTCAAACGAGAACTGCTCATACTGCCCCAGAACTAGCAGAAGTGCTTTACAAACATCTGAAAAAGTACTTAATTGTTCTCTTTCAAATCATCCCTCAAAGACTTTTTTTTTGTTTGTTTATATTGCTTGGGCATGGTTCTAAATACTGTCACACTGTCCACTGCTTTTTTGTTGTTTACTTTCTCCTGTTATCTTTGCTGTTTAGTGTTTAACACCTCTGTGAAAAATCCACCTTTTTTCTTCTGTGACTACAGCCCATAACACAAAAGGTATCTGATCCATGGTAAGTGCTGCTAAACACTACAATAACCAATAACCAAAATGACTATCTTCCTTTTTCAAAACAAATGAGCAGCGTAACTATATATTTCCTGGATGTTTTCTCTGTCCGAAGTCCTTCCTTGCTTCCATCACTGCAGATAAAGCTAGCTCCTCTATGATGTATGCCCACAATATACCCAGCTCCTATATATATATATATATATATATATATATATATATATATATATATCTGCCTGCCATACTGTACTATTTGCTCATTCTCATCTCCACAAAGCCTCACCCCCTCCCCATGTCACTACACGTGTCCCCTGTAGTCTTTATCTAGAAGAGACATAACATGCCCATGGAAATATAAATACTAACGGTCTAGACAGACAACAAACTATGAACTTCTTCTGTTGTTCTTCCCTCTGTGGAGGCATCAAAAACCAGCCATTCTCCTCTACTACCCATCAATCTTTATCCAATACAATTCACACATGCCATTTCAAAAAGGCAGCACAATTGCCAAAAAAATATGCAGCAACAACAGGAACAATACTACCAGAAAATTAATTTCTTATGTTATGCTTTAAAGATGGTTACAATGCAAAATCATGGTTTTAACTCTACGATAGCCTAAAGAATATATACTTAAACAAAAGCATATGTGTCACAAATTGGCAAATCATTTATAAAAAGTTGTTCTCAGTCAAACTTCAGGATTCTATCAATCATTTTTGCTAAGGAGAAATTAACATCTTTCTGTAAATTCATTAATACTACAAACACTTAGGATTGAAAGAAACCACTTACTCATCTCCATCTGGGCAGATTCCTGTAGTCTCATCATATTTTGTACAATAAACATCTGGACTGTAGTTAAAAGTCCCATCACGCCTTCGTATAGGTCTACGACGACGCTGATTTAGGAAATGCCAATGAAAACAGGTAAATGGTCTGTGCTGGGTACACTTGTGCTGCAAAAATAGGGGGCACTGCTCTGTCCTAAATTCCTTTAGATACCTAAAAAAATTAAACTGTGTTACAAGTTTATCTTATTGGAGGCACATTTTTACAGTATTAACAGGGCACTTGACAATTCTGTGCATTTAGCCCATGAAAAAATTTACAAATGTACCTGCCTACAGTTTCAGCTCCTATGCATAATTTACTGTTTAGTGGCTGAATACAAGTGACTTCATTCTTTTATGACAGATGCATTGTGAATAAAATACAGTGGAATGCCTGGCAAATTATACTACGTTATGTAACTGAACTAAAACCAAATAAATAAATAAACTTTAAAACCACAGTATTCAGAATTTTGCCCTAAATAACCACCAAGCAGAGATTATAAATCCATCAAGGTACTTGAATAAGCATTCATATAGATTGCTGCCACACAAAATAGTCCAACAAAGGCTACTTTAGCTAAATACCACATCTAACTTAAACACTGGTGCTTAATCACAGTAATCCCAGAACATGGACATGCTATATCGAAAGTTAGAGGATTAAAAGTAGTTTAAGAAGGTTATCAGGGCCTATGAGACTTCAGCAAACTTATTTTAGGGACTGTTATGTCTGCGTTGAGACAAATTGAAAGTCTTTTTGAAGATTCCCTAGGTGTTAGTAAGACAGTCCTTCATTGGCATCTCATAGAAGCTATTTAGGAAGTCTGAGCCTTTTCATACAATAATAATATCATTCCAGACTCGGCATTACTATAGCATTTGTCAAAGGATATAAGACATCACTTCTTCCTGTTTATGCATCTATTAGCCAATTTAACAAGCTCATTAGATCCCTTAAGTTCTAAGTACTTGCATTGGAAAGAGTACCCAGGGGCTCTATAGAAGAACCTTGGATTTCCCAGAGGTCTCAAAAAGGGTGCAGCATGTGTAACAGGCTACAGGGGGGATTGAAGATACCGGGTGAGGGAAGGATTAGAGAGAATCAAGGGCATCATTTAGTTTTTAACTACTCAGATATGCATACAGGGGATTTGATGACACGCAGTTATAAAGCATGCCTTCAAGTTTAATTTCTAAACTATTCAGGACTGTGGGGAAAAAATGGGGAATAGAATTTTTGGATGTTCAAAGCTGTAGAAAGGACCGTAGCAGTATCTAGGTAAGTGGCTATGTTTTTGTGGTCCTTCAGAGAGTGCTGGAAACAGGGCACGATAAAAGTGATGATATGGGGGATGGGAGGAAAGGAATGCCAAAATTAAGCGATAAATTATTCTGCATTTGTGGGGAGCATGCGCTCCTATACAAGCGGGGCTGTCGGTAGTGCTAGGAGGCTGCAGGAACTTTAACAGACTGCATCTGACGAAAGCTGTCGTTTCCAGCGAGAACACCGAAGCTGTCTTCCAGCATGTGAAGGTCTGCAGGAATCATCAGAGAAGCGGTCCACGAGCTCGCGCTGCGACTGGCTAGGCAATGCTTAAGAGAAGCGGGAGGACAGCTTTCTTAGCTTCTTGAGAACAGTCCTGGAATGCCAAAGCGTGCTGGGAAGCTCAGGCTGCCGGAGGATGCCGGCTGCTCACAGGACGGACTGGACAGGGACGACCGCGGGAGCAGACGCACGGCGCCAACAGCCGCTAGCGCTCCGCGGCCAGCCGTGCCCGGGCCGCCTGCGTTCGGCCTACACATAACCGGGCTTCCTCCCCGCGGCGTCCGGAGCCGAGAAAGAAGCGCGGTGGAGGCCGGCCAAGCGACCTCCTCAGACCCGCCGCCAGACCGGGAGGCCGCGCGGGGCAGGCCCGGCACGCGCCCGGGCCCCGCCGCCTCGGGGCCTGAGGCCCTCCCCGCGGCCCCCCCGGGGCCCAGGAAGCAGGGCGCCCCTCGGGCGCGGTACCTACGTATAATGCGTCGGCTGCTCAGTCTGCGGAGACCCACCGGACCCTGCGCCCCGCGACACCGCTTTCGAAACCGACGGCATCGTCCCCCGCGGCCAACAGGGCGCAGGCGCGGCCCGGTCCTGCCGGCCCCGCCCCCCGGTGAGCGACAGCGCCCCCCCCCGCCTTCCCGCGACGCGACCCCGCCGGCCCCGCCCCGCCCCGCCCCCGGCGACCAGGCCCGCGGCGAGGCCTAGCGCGGGTCCCTCCGCCGCCCGGCCCCGGTAACGCGTGCCCGCAAGAAGCCTCGGCCGCCGCCAGCCAGCGCCCGCAGCTCCCTGCGGAAGGCGCGTTCGAGACCAAGCACGCGCAGCTTCTTCAGCGAGCTTCATCCGACAGCCTCAAACTCTCTGCTTTTAACAGCAGAATGCGGCAGGCAATGTTTAAGTTCCCCAGCACCTGAAAAATAAGAAACTGAAGGGAGTTTTACAGGTGGAGTGGGGGCTTTGTCAGGACGCCCGTCACATCACCTGAAAACATGGCACACACTAAAGGGGAACCCTCTGTTTCCTTCAGCAAAGCAGCACTTTGCTAAGTTCACTGTTTCAACAGAATAGAGAAAAAGGCGGCTAGTCAAAATAGCAGGCACTGCACTTTAAGTCAGCATCCGTAAGTCAGGATCGCTATTTTATTTGCTATGACGCCCCCCTGCATATATTTCACCTGCACCATTCCCTTGTAGAAGTCAAATCCCAAGACAACTTAAACCTTAAGACAGTACCAAACCAACTGTACTCATTTACTAGGCATCAATCCACAGCAAAATCAACATCCACTTTGCTGTTCTTAGATCCTAATCGGCAGCATTAGAGAAGCATGTTAATAAGCCATTTTTCTCCCTAGCTCCAGCCTGTCTTACTATCTGCTGCTATGTTGTTTTGTTTGTTTGTTTGATTTTATTTACGGACTTCAGTAGCACAGAAGAGATTTGCATTTTTACAGTTGAAAGCTTATAAAAATGACTCTAAAAAGAACTCATGTTAGTATCTTTATTCTTCCTCTCCCAGGAAAGTCTCTAGAATGTGCAAGTTTTAAGTATCTGCAAATCTGTAGGAAAAACTAGATACTACATTGTTCAAGGAAACAACGGTTTCCCCCCCCACCCCCCAATGCAAGCTAATCACTTAGATTTCCTGCAAAAATCTCAATAACTACTTACATTACTTAGGCATGCCTAAAATGTTATAGCGCAGAAAGCAAGCACTGACTATGCGTTAAGCATTTTAAAAAGTAAATTCTGAATTACTTAGTAAATTACAAAAAATCAATGCAAGAATCGTGTATTAATGAGTCATACACTAACACAGTTGTCATCCATATAATTTGAATATACTTCATGACTAGCGAAGTGTCAACTGAAAGTCACCTTCGGCAATGATTTTACAGACTTACTGCTTTGATATTTTAATATGTTGTGCATCTCAGAAAAAAAAAATAATCCACGGAAAAGAAATGAGTTATACTCAGCATATCTACAAACACAGGTTGATGTGCAGTACATCCTGTTCATCCCTGCCGTGCAATGCAGGAAAAAAGAGCATTCCTTCCACTATCCCTGAAAATTACTAAGCTAAGACAAACAAAGAAAGCAGCACGATAAATAAAAGAGAAGCGTTTGCAAGATAAGGCTGGTGATAGGCTGGAAAAACAAGTTTTCCCATTAAAATGTCAGAGCAGCCTTTAGCCAGCTGAACGCCGGTAAACTTTTGGCAGCTCCTTCGCCGCAGCCGCGCCGCAGTCATCTCTCCTTGCGCGGCTGCAAGGGAGCTCGGCTTTTTTGTGCCGCATCTAAAGAGTCCACGATCTGACCGGAGAACACAGCTTCCAACCGCTCGTCAGTCTCCGTTTTTTCCCTGAACACGCACCAGAGCAGCAGCCCGCCGCACAGCAGACTGAGAGGCAGCACCTTCACCCACGGCCTCTGGTGGTCGCTCCCCATAGACCGGCTGACGCTCCACAGCCGCGGGCTGGCCTTGCTGGCGGAGAAGGGGATGGCCCCCCCGCCCTCCGCGTCCGCGCTCGCCGCCCCCTCGGGGCCCCGCCGCCCGGCGAGCCACCTCCGGGGGCCCAGCAGGCGCGCGGGGCGCCGCGCCCTGCAAAGACACGCGGGTCAGGGGCGCGGAGCGGAACGGGCGGCCGCCGGCCCCCCGCGCCGCGCCCGCCGCCTCACCGCCAGCCGCCCAGGGCCCAGCTCATCCCGCCGCGCTCCTCCCCGCGCCGCCCGGAAGCGGAAGCGCGGCCGCGCCGCGGCGGACGTCCCCGCCGGTCGCGGGCGCCGGCGGCGCGCCGCGGAAGGCGCTCGCCTGTCGCCGGCGGCCGCGAGCGGGTCGGCCTGCGGGGCCTCGCCAAGCGGGCGGCGGCAGGAGGCGGCTTGCTGGGCATCCACCGACTTCTGCAGGAATGTTTCCACAGGCCGCGTTAGCGCAGTACGTTTTATTGTTACATTCGGAGAATTGCCACGTGTTCGCTTAACACGACTATCCCGTAACGAGTTGGTGTTTTCAGAGCAGCTTTCCTTGAGAACCTGAACAGTTTGCCCACTATCCGTGATTACATCAGCCTCGGAGCTGAGGTGGATGGGGTTGCTTCCTATGCGCTGCTGCAGCAGGAATTTTTTATTTTTTCCTAGAGGCGGCACAGAAAACACTTATTTTAGTGTACAGGTGAAGTAACGTGTTCCGAGTATTGTTCCTTAGTACCTTTCATACAACACTTCAGAGCGCTGGTATGGCACTATTTTGTATACAGGCCACTTGTTACCATGCTCGATCAAAGAAAATAACAAAGCTGAGGCTGGAGACACAGAATCTGTAAGCCTACACCCAATACCTGCCTGAGCACAGAAGTTTTTACAAATGTTGTCAGAAACTGGCCACCTGATCTTAGTAACAGCAAGGCCTCATTCCATTATGTTCCTTTTACTTTAGGGCAGAAATTCCGGAAGTCAAGAATTCTCACAAAAGGTAAATCATCACAGTGTCGTCATACACAGGCAACCAGCTCGACGTTTCACATGAAGTTGCTGTTTATCACTCAAGTTTCTTCATGCACAGTGTCATGCTAAATTCCTATATCTCCATGCAGGTGTTCATCATTCTTTGACCTGTTAAGAACAGTTGTCTCTGCAGTTGCCCCTTCATGATTTACATGTTCAATACTGGTATTTTCAGCTGTAATATTCAATATAAAACATCAGTTACTTCCACAGAACACAGAAACATTTTTCTCACAGAATTCATTAAATAGTTTTGAATTAAGTCAAGTAGCGTATAAACTGTGAATTCTGCTTTTGATTAGTGTTCTAATCTGCAATAAGTAAATAAGCTACCATGCAAGCAAGTGGAAATACTGTGCAGGTTACATAGTTAAAGCACACAAATACGTTTTATAAAAATTCTAATGATTAATTTTCTCTAGAAAAGAAAGACAATGGTTTAAAAGAAAGTTTCTCAAAACAAGAAGAATCATGGCAATCACTGACAATAGCAGTCACAGCTCTTCTGAAAAAATAAAAGCTGAAATTTCAAGTCATCAAGAGACTTTTTGGGAGCAAAAGTCCTCTTGTGCAGGTATCAAGATCTAGGTACTTTTTCAAAGCTGCATTTAATTTTCCCCGTATGTATGACAGATTATTTAATCCTTGCTGTAGCCAAAACCAACAATTAGGTACACGCATTCTAAATAGAAAACAATGAAAATGAATCATACAAAAACTCACCAGAATTTCCTTTGTATGCAATGCTGTGCTGACTTAATAGATCTTTAAGGATTTTTATTTCTTTAGAAAGTTGCTCGTATTCCTAGGAAAGGAAATATTAAAAGGTTCTCTCACTCTCCAAATATATAAAAATATAACACGGAAGTTTATCAAACAATCTGTCTGTGCAGAGCTATTACAGCTTTTGACCTAATGATCTTAAACTGCTTATTCTAAGAACAAGGTACAAAATTATTCTTTTTATATATATATATATATACACACACGTTTTTTTCTCCCCTTGTCAAAAAAGGGGCCAGCACTTTTCAGACTCAAACCACTTATCTGAAATACTGAAGAAGCATATTTTTTCCTTTTTTTACCTGACTCACGAAAGAGCAAAGGATGAACTATTTAAGATTCTATGGCTAGCAGAACAGCCAAGTTTATGTCAATTAAGCTTTGCTACAATTAGTACTTCCTTTTTGGCACCAATTAAGTAAGTATTGGAAAAAAAAATACTTGAATTTTCCAGCTCCTAACAGTACAACATCAAAATGGTTATCTTTATAAAGGTATATATAGCTTAGCCAGTTTAGTTCGCTGCATTCATGAATTCACATAATCACGCAATTACAGAATGGTTCAATTAGGAAGAGACCTCTGAAGGTCATCTGCTCATCAAGCAGGGCCACCTAGAGCAGGGTGGCCCAGAGCACTTGTGGGGTCTCCCACCCTGGAGATGATAAAAAGCCATCTGGACATACATCAGGGAATCTGTGCCAGTGCTCAGTCACCTGCACAGTACAGAAGTGTTTCCTGATGTTCAGATTGGAACCTCCCACGTTTAAGTTCTTGTCCTTCGTCTCTTGTCCTGTCACTGTATGCCACTGAGAAGAGCCTGGCTCCCTCCTCTTTCCACCCTCCCTTCAGGTATTTATACATTTACTTATACATTGAGAAAACTCACACCTGAGCCTTCCCTTCTCCACACGTAACAGTCCCAGCCCCTCCCCCTCAGCCTTTCCTGTTAGGAGAGGTATGCCGGTCCCTTCAGCATCTCTGTGGCTCTGGCTCTCTCCAGGATTCCTACATCTCTCTTGTACTTGGGGGCCCATAACTGGACACCATGCTCCAGGTGTGGACTCACCATTGCTGAGTAGCGGAAGTATCACCTCCTTCGACCTGCTGGTAGTACTTTGCCTGATGTAGTCCAGGATATCATTTGCTGCCTTTCTGGCAAGGACACGCTGCTGGCTTGCGTTCAATTACTAGGTGGTGGTTTGTCTTTGCCACATTTTCAAATAAAACGACAACAATGGCTTCTCTGCATTATGTTCAACGTGCTCTTTTAGGCTGAGCACGCTTTCTGCCTCTATCTTCCCATTTTAATTCTATTGCAGAAGGGCTATTCACACATATCAAAGTCATTCAGAAATAGAAACACCTTATTTCATTCTACCTTTGAATGCAGCAACAGCAACCACATGCTGCCACAAGTCTGGGTAACAATCTGCACAGAAAAGCATCACCATTTCCAAGGCTGACTGCACATTTATAATGTCTGTATCTCCAGACTGATATTCCCTGTGAAGAACGCTTGTAAGGTGTTCGTAAGTCATGTACCTACACTAATTCCTACATATTCCTTCCATCTTCCTAATGGCCATTCAGTTATACTGGTTTGTTTTTGACTGGAGGGCTAGAATAAAGATATCAGATTACTCTGTTTGTAAGTAGACCATTACCTAAAGAAACCAAAATAGATAGCCCCTTTAAAAGATTTCAGTTAAATCTTGAGTATGTACACAATGCTGTCACACTGAATCATACAGTAAAAAGGTGGCAATTTCACGTTGTAAATATTATGCTCTATACCTTATTGCATTTCTCCACTGTTTCAAATTGCAGACCTATTTTCTTGTTCTTTTTCTCAACTTCCTTATCTTCTGTTGCTTTTAGAAGTCCTGCTTCCTCAAATATTTCTTTCAGTATTTTTTTGTACCCCTACAAAAGAAAGTTTCCGAGAGACAATAAATAAGTCCACCTGACACTCACCTCTGCTTGCAACTTGCACTGGCTGTTCCAATTCCTCAAGCTTCACTGTACAAAATATTAAAATTATCAATTAATATAGCAGTTACAGAGTACAGAAAGTACTATTAGCCAACTGCAAAATAAATGCAACCATTCCAAGAGGAGAAGCTGCAGAAGCCAGGTTTAGCTATTTGACAATAACTATTCTTTAACAAATAGAGCTTGAAGAAATTAACAAACCTGTTCAGTTATTAGTTGATCATACAGAAATTGCTCTGCTTCATCCCACTTCCTTTGTAGTACTTCAGTCAGAGTTGGATAAACTGAAAAATGGAAAGCAAACCATGTCCTTCATTAGTTAAGTGCTTCTCTAGTATCAGGCATGTGGCTTTCAAGAGTTGGCGTTAAACTTAAATTCCACTTCACAGATTTAAAATTTCTGGAGAATGCCACTAACCAAGTTTTTCTCTCATTTTCAGCTATAAGGTTATATTTTATTCTTTGTTGAAAATAATTCTAACTGGGCTCTCCCTTTTTGTGATGTAAGTAAATGTGCCGATACTACAGGATTGATTCCTATGACCAGTTCAAAAAAACAGCAGCTATCATTGACTGGTTGAATATTACCAATGACTTTTTTTTTTTTTTAAGAAATATCTATTTATTGTAATGATTGAGATTTAAAATGCACAGCATTACATATTACATGTAATTCTCATTGTTATCAAATTACAAACTCTAAGATCCTAAAAATTTACACTCTGAAGTTGGTGTAATAAGCCTGTTGTTCCACACCCAAATGATTTTCTAAATCTTACCTAAAAGGGAGTGAGGGTGGCACACAAGAGGAGTTTCAAATGTCAAGGAGTAAACACAAGTACTTGGCTCAGACACATAAGCCAATTTATTGCTCTTTCCACAAACAAGATGAACCTAAATACCAGTAAAAACAGAGATGAGTAAAACACCTCCACATTCAACAGGTCCAGCACCAGTGATCAATTCATTGTCTTCCAACGTTAACAGAAGCATTTCTGCATATACCGTTGTCTCAAAGCTTACAGTGCTGTCACCCATAGAAACAAAAGCAGAGATAGCATATCTTACAAGTTAAGTTACTTTCTCAAACATGACAATTCTTTCCTCTGCTGGGGAAATGATCCCCACCTATCATTGTTCTTTGGACTCCCAAGCACCATAGTTCCAGCAAGAATGAGGGTAGAAAGGAAGGTAAACAGGACACCCTCTAGAACTTCCTCTGACTTAAGCAGAATTAATTCTAAAAAATTTAGTTACGACCACTGTGCTAGACAACAGCCTCTTCTTTTTACTGTTCAAGAGAACAGTACTCATCTGGACATTAGAAATTTGTTGTGATCTTTAGAATTTGGCACCAGTACTTCACATATGTTCAAAACTAAATGCCAGTGAAAGATCTGAATACTAGTACCAAGGGTCATGCAAGAATAGTAACTCCTTCTGTAGATTTATTTATTTCCCTATGGGAAATAAAGATGTTAGCAAGGCATCTCCACTGAAGTACAAAACATTTTAACCTTGGCCAAGATATATTGTCCCTTATCTCTTCCCCTTAGTTTTTATTCCAGTTATATATTCCTCTGTCTAGTACTGAATTGCCAATCATTGTTGTAATAGCTAAGTGTCTTCTACAAGAAAATAAGCCCGTTGTGAACTGTATGGTATCTTCAGCTCTCTGTGATGGTCATCAGGGAATATGAGGTTAATTCATTGTATCTATAAATCTGTATAACACTGAAATGGAACGCAGAAAAGAAAAAAACATTAATGAATAAATTGAGAAAAGACACATGCAAATCATGTGTCACACTTTGAGCAAGTCTCAGACACCCTTCCTAACCCTTCTATCTAGTTGAACAGTTACTTGGCACAGAGACAGTCTGAATGTGAAAAGGAACACTTTAACCACTCAACAAAATAGGATTTAAATTTTTTTCTTTAAATTGTACTCATACCACAATCTGTTACTAATGAGTTGGTTCCTCTACCACTTCCCTATCTTTTATTCTTTCCTTAACTCCTCCTGCACGCCCTCTCAACTTTTTTTTTAATACCTGGCTTTAATACCTAGCTTCTTGGCATACTGTTGTTAACAGTAATTCTGTTCCCTCCTTTTTTCTGGATGTTCTTAAGCACAATAGACTAGCAGCCTGAATCCAACAAATAACACTTCTTGTTTATTTTTCCTGACATAAATTATAAAGCACTGTACGTTTCTGACAGCGGTGATGATACCACAGTATTCCATTCTACCAAGGAAAAGAGTTCAAAGTCACCAGTGATAGTACGTAATTTAATTTAGTCAGAACTTTATTCTGATCTCAGATTCTAACCTCTATCCATTCATGTAGTTGCTATCGGAATCCATCTTTACATTTTATACTGTATTTTAAATCATGAACTCTTCCACGTAGGAATGCTTCAGTTTGTAGAGTATGTAGAATGCTGTCTGAACTAGCATCATATAAGTATTTCATTATTATACCTTTGTCTGTCTGCTCTTGGTTTCACACGAGTCTCCTTCCCTCATCCACATTCCAACAAATGTGTTGTTGTCAATTTCCCATTCATGCCAGATTCTGGAAAAACAGAACCTCATTTTACTTCATGTTAATGGAAAGAAAAATGTGAAAACCCAGGAAGAAATACAGGAATAGCCTTACAGAATTTCAAATTAATTGTATGCACTTCATTTTTTTTTTGTTTCAGTATTTCGCAGAATCACTGAAACACAAGGTTGGAAAGGACCTACAAGAGATCATCTCGTCCAACCGTCCTCCTATCACCAATACTACCCACTAACCTACTAAATCATCTCTCTTATTTCCATTTCTTATAGCCAAGACCTTACAACCACTTAAGTTTGTTAGCCAGGTTGCTACATAGGCCGTATCAACATTATTTTGAGAGCAGTTTTGGATTTTTTTTTTTTAAGATGATGTTTAAGGTCCCTTCCAACCCAAGCCATTCTAAGATTCTATGAAAATAAAAGTAACAAGTTCTTCATTCAAAATCTACAAACATCAATATACAAAATATTTAGAAAGGCAGTAACTTTAAAGCAGTGCTCTGGCTTACTGTAAAATCTTTTGGGTACTCGGTGGGCTCTGGATACCTTGGGACACTTTTGAGGATCTACATCGAGTCTTTTCCTACCTTTTATTACGTATGTTTAACACAACCACTAGGCATAAGTCAGTCTTTTTATTTTGTACAGTTATACACAACTTAAAAGTGAAAATAGTTAAACGACATGAAAACCTTGTTAATATGAGTTATACATTATTGGATTTCTCATATAAACATATCATACTTTCAGTTGGCCCTCGTTATTAATAAGCTTCCAGTTAAAACAGGAGGTTGGTGTTAACCTACAAAAAAATTGAGTATTTCAAGATGAAGTAATTTTATGCATAACACCTTGGGACCTTCGAAGTCCTAATATGACCCATAAAAGAATATTAAAGTTGCCTTCTTTTTGACAACACATAAAATGGTCTACTAACAGCACAGATAAAACATACAGGTCTAAATGTCTCACCCTAAAATCCCGCTATAGGCATTCCATCGAAAAGTCTGTTCATGCTGAGTGACATTATGGAAAGGACAAAACTCATACTTATACCTTTAAAAAAAAAAAAAAAAAGGAAGAAATATTTTAGATATTTTAGATGGGAATTAAGAACTGGCTTGTTCCTAATAAAAATATATAGTCAAATATTCATTACTTACGTGGATTCCACAAAACTGAAACACTTGCCAGCAAGCCTAAAGAGATGCACGGGGCCTAAAAACACCACAAAACGTCATCAAAGAAGAGTTTGTTTCAGTTAAATTCAAACAAGTTATTGTGATGACAAAACTGTAAGGAGTAGAATAAATTTAGTTTTCTGCTGTACATAAGGAAATCCTCAAGGACAATTTATCTTCTATATGGATTAAGTCCCCACTAGTACTACATTGGTCTGTTTCATAATCCTTAACATATTTTCATCTTCAACACTCAGTGAAATAGTTTAGCCTCTTTCTGCAGCAGAAACAAGAAACCTGTATACAAATATCTGAAGGCCCGGATGCATAAAAGGAATCATCAGTGCAGATATTGTCAAAATCTAATATTGAAATCAATAAAACTCTTGCTTGACAGCTGCCTGTCCTGAGTCATACAAACTCCTCAAATTTACGCCCATAAAACCCTTTTGCTCAGAATGGTGATAGTGTTGTGTATTCAAATTTTGCTGAGATTCTCAAACTAGACACTCCTTTTTCACAGTTGGCCTTCACAGCCTAATCCACATAATATTCAACAAGATGATTTTTTTCTGTCCAACAGGTCAGCAGCTACAACACTCCTCTAGAACTGACCATTCCAACGTTGCTGTCAAAAAAAATCAATACAGGTAACTTGTCATTCAAAAAAAAAACAGGCCAAAAGTTCTGAACTATGTGCTACGGAACTTATTTCAGTGACAGTTATTTAAATTCACTTTGCATGGAATGATTAATTTTTTTTGAGGAAAGGAGAAAAAAAAAAGATTACAAAACAAAATAAAAACACCCTGGACTCTAACCCTCCACTGTCAGGACTAGATTACCTAATTTTTTCCAAAGATATAGAGAAGCATTCCTAGAAGCAAAGATCAGAACACTAAAGTCTTGCCCTGCAGAAGCCCTAACCACTGGGGTATTGGCAGGTTCTCTTTCCCATGTCATTTTCTTGACCAATAGATTTTGCATTTATTCTACAGATTATCACAGTCTTGGACAAAGGATTTGCCCCTCTACAAAATGCAGTCTGTATCTTAATGAGTAGGATGCTCCCCACATAGCAAGAAAATCAGATTTTAATGTCTCTGAGGAATGCATTAAATTTGCACCTCCGTTTCCTGGGCAGACATTCTAAAAGCATAATCATAGGAGGTATTACACCAACCGTCTTGTAAAAGAAAAGACTAAGTCAGTTTTCCATGCTAAAGAATAACTGTGCAAGGCAAGGTTCCACACCCTAGACTGCAGTTCCATAGTCACTCCCAATTTTTGGCCACAATTAAGTTCCTATGTCCAGGAAACAAGGATTTTTTACGCATTGTTTAACTTTTTTTCCTGATCTTTTTGGCATCTTTCCATTTAGCATTCTCACTGTTACTGAACCCATTTCTAACTAATTCACTTTTCAGATGCAGTATTTACAAAACACATGTATTTGATTTGGTTTTATAAATCATTTCACGTGAAAATAAGGATAAGCATGTTCATTGTCACCATACGAAAACGCCTTTAGTGAACCTTAACCCGTAAGGAGGTTTAGGTCTGTACCTGAGATTAGGAGGCAACAGTTTAAGACATAACCCATTTACTGCCCTTTCATATTGCTCAGTGTTTGTAATCAGCGGGCATTTTATTTACTCTCCCCCAAAAGAGCCTAGAAATTTTTAAATTCTTGTTTATTTTGCTATAGCGTTGGATTTATATTACAGCTTTGAGTTGGAAGTTGAGCCTCTGTGACTTCTTCCAAGACTAGTCTTAGAGTCGTTTTAAAAACAATTAAGTACCCAAATCAGACGCCAAGATACCTTACATATGCCAATCTGAAGAATGCTAGAGATTATTTCAAGAAGAAGGCGTGAATAAGGATTAGAAGGATCTGTGACTGCCTCAAACAATAAAAAATAAAACATACGGATAGCACTTTGACAAAAGCAGTCCCAACAACTCTGGGACGTGGAACACCAAAGAACTCAAGCGAGGTTTTGACCCTTCAGAAGGACAATGAAGTTTATCTGGTCACATTTATTTTCCACGACTCACAACATGAGAAGTAAAACTAGTCTTTGCCTGCCTATATTTGAAGCGAACTATTCTACAAATGATCGTCACAAAACGATGAAAATTGTACGGAAACGGCAACGCTCGCATATACCTGATACTGCAGAAGGGGGCATCTTCGGCTGCAGCCGGTTTGTCTGAGGCAAGAACGGGTTATTCAACCTTTCAAAAGAACGACAGTTACAAGCTTAGGACCGCGTTACGGCCCCGGCTGTTGCTTCACCCGCACCGCGCGCGGCGGTCCCTCCTCGCGGCCCCGGCCCGCCCGGTGCTCCGCCGGGGCAGGGCGCGGGCTGCCGCGCGGCGAGCGGCGGAAGGACGCGAGCCCACCAGGTCCGGGTGGGCCGCGGCGAGCGACGGGCACGCACCCGAACGTATTCGGCTCCTCCACGACCTTCATCTTGCCCGCCGCGGCGAGGAAACCTGCCGAGCAGAGGACGGTAAGCGGGCGGAGGAGGGGCGGAGGGGCCGACCGGCGGAGCGCCCGCGCCCTTACCCAGCGCCGCGCCCACCACCGCCCGCAGCAGCCGGGCGGCCGCCATCGCCGCCTCCGCCGGAAACGGAAGCGCGCGCCGCCGCCGCCGAGCGGCCGCGCCGCCCAGCCGCAGCAGCATGAGGCGCGGCGGGCGTCCGCCGCGGCCCGCCGGTGCCGCTGCCCCGCCGAGGGGCGCGCGGCGCGGCCCCCGCAGCCTCGACGCCTTCGCTGCGGAAGCGGAGGCCGCGCTGAGAGGTGCGGGAGCGTGCCGCGGGCGGGGCGCCGGGCGGGACGTCTGGCCGCTCCCGACTAACGCGCGGTGCTGTTTTCAGCTTGCCAGGAGGGAGAGCGAGGGGCTGAGGGGGAAACCCGGGAGGCGAAGTTCCCGTGCCCGCTTGCCATGTGGGAGCTCGGACACTGCGATCCCAAGAAATGCACCGGCAGGAAATTGGCCCGGAAAGGGCTGCTCCGAACCCTGCGCCTCAGCCAGAGATTCCCAGGCCTCGTTCTCAGCCCTCTAGCAACCGTATATGTTTCTCCAGCCGACAGGTAAGTCGCTGATGAGGCCTATGTTCCAGTGATCTCACCGCCTGTTTGCGATGCAGGTGGAGGCTCAGGCTGTGTGGAAGAGCATTTGGTTCAAATGTTACTGTGTTGCTCAGAGACTGCATATTGGTGCATTAGGGAGAACGTTTTAACCACTGGCCAGAACTGTGCAACAGGATAAATTTGGTCTTCTGTTGCATGATATTAATTATTGATGCATGAGAATGAGAAATACAGCCATTTTACAAAGTCCAGTTACGATTTCTACACAGCTGGAGTTAGGTGAGAAAAACATATGTGGATGCATTCTCCACATGTGCGATCAAAGTATGTGGTTTGTAGGATAACGTGTTCAGAATCACGTGGGCCTATAGCTACTAAATTCAGGTTCTTAGGCTTTGGCAACACAAGGCATTAACTATGACTTATTTTGGAAGAACTTTGAGAATGTTCTTCAAATGTGTCTGCAGAATTTTTATAAAGATGTATTCAGAGAAATATTAGTCTTTAGAAGCAAGTTGAGAACTTAAACCTGAACATTGATGTTCTCTTAAGAACGCCAATGTTACTTTTAACTACACTTTTCCATTACGTTTTAATCCTTCAGTTTTGCATTTTCAGTTTGAAACCTTACTTGCTGTATGCAGTTTCTGAAGAAAAACATATTGTCCTGCCTCATTGCATCTGTATTTTAATCATTGTAAAATACATACTTTTTATTGACAAAGGGGGGGGTATGCAAATTGGTCACCACTATTAAGTGGAATTCTCACTTTAACTTATTTTATCAATACAATTACACACATTTTTTCAAATACAGTGATGTTTCTCTTTCCAGGCATGTCATTGCTCAGAATGGAATTGCAGTCATAGATTGCTCATGGGCTAAATTAGAAGAAACTCCATTTAAGAGAATGAGAGGAAGTCATCTACGGCTGCTGCCTTACCTGGTGGCTGCAAATCCTGTAAATTACGGCCGGCCGTGCAAGCTATCTTGCGTGGAAGCTTTTGCTGCAGCTTTTTGCATTGCTGGTAGGCTGCTTTGCGTTAAATGCGAAATACGTACCAGAAATTCTCATGTCCTTCATATAATGAGGAGATAATTTTCGATAGAATAAACTGTAGCGCTGACCCAGTGGTCATCAGTTTGGTCTTGAACTTATAATGAGATAAATTGTCTAGTTTTCTTCCAACTGCTTGTACTTGGTAGCCATTGAGGTATCTCTGGGGAGGAGTTTGTCATTTACTAAAGAGGACACATGAACTGATGATCCAGGATTTGTCAAGGTGGTACTTAATGTTAGAAAAATTCTTGTAAAAAAAGAAAAAAAAAACTATAGAGAAAACAGTGTGATTCCTTGGTCACCTCTGTCTTCATGAGAGGTTAAAAGCTGTTAACTGGGTGCATTCTGATTAAGAACAATAAAAGAAATTGCCCCCTCTGGAGCCGTTTTGCAAACTCATCACAGAACTTTCCTGACAACTGAACAGACTTCCTCTACTACACTGCAGACAGATCTTACCTTCTGAAAATATGGTACGTACAACTGCTCTTTTACTGAAGGACCGTGGGAGCTATAGCCTGAAATGTTACCTGTACAAAATATTTTTATATAAGACTTACAAAACAACTATTAACTTTTCTTTAATTAAATATTTCAAGTTAAACTGAAATTTTTTAAAAATCCTTGATATTTTTAAAAATTGGAATCCCTGAATATTGAAAAAATGCTGGCAAACATCTCATTGCTGTAGCGATATGTAGGTAGGTGCTAAACTTAGAAACCAATAAGCTGAGTGAAATCTCACACTGTAGAACACTGATAATTTATTTTCTGTTAAAGGATTTCCAGACCTAGCCACACTTCTTCTAAGGAAATTTAAATGGGGGAAGGCATTTATTGACTTGAACAAAAATCTCTTGGAAAAATATGCAGCTTGTCATTGCCAGGAAGAAGTGCTCGGGGTTGAAAAGGATTTTTTAACCAGTGTCCAGGAAACGAGAGAAGAAGAAATAGGTAAGGGAAAAAAAAAAAAAAAAAGCAGAACCCTTTTCCCTCCCCTTTCTTTTCACGAGTCTCCTTGCAATTTTTTCCTTCAAACTCATAAAATATTGGCAAAGAAGAGCTTTGTTGACATACGTCATTGTCTTTTTACTATGTATTCTCTTATAAGCAAGTTTATTTTTTTCAACCCAAAAAGATGAAAGACTGTAGCAATTTAACACCTATAGTAGTGTATTTAAGTATTTAGCTGAACCGTGGAACAGGTACCTCAATTAAATTAAGGATATTAGAGAACTAAGGAGTAAAAATATATGCATTTTCCTCCTTATATCTACAAAAATTAAAAGCAGAGTATGAGTAAAGAAGTAGTTCAGCAGGCCTGTAAGAGAAATACAGGCATATAGTCTAAAAGCAAGTTAGAAAAGGAAAAATCTTTAATTGATATATTTATACAGTCAATAACAGATGTTTAAAAGCAAACCTGTATAGATAATGAAAGTACCTTATAAGTGGAGAGTAATTTACCGGTGTCTCAGTATTTTAGGTTGTATTCACAGACGAATGCTTGGTCTTACTCAAGACAGCACAGAAAAGACTGTATCGAAGCCAATAAGAGACCGTATGAAGACACGTTCCTAATCAATTTCTGTTTCAGAGGTGTTACGTCCAATAAAAATAGGACAACGGACCTTACTGTAAGGAGATGGCAGACAGGCTCTAGCTTCTCTCAACTTCAATCTCTTCATTATGACAAATTAGGCTGAATAAAGTAGTCCTGTTTGCTGGAAGCCTAACTACAGTTACATTAAACTGAAGACAGATGTTAAGGGGCAACATCACGATGCTGAATAAGGCAGACTTCCACAAAGTCCTGTGTATTTTTTGGATGTAGTATCACAGCTGCCATGCCTTGTAACAGTTCTCCCCAGCTGAGCAGACCAAAGTAAATCTAGCATTACTTTTACTCAGCAGTGAGAGCTAGACCTCACCTTTCAGTAGCCGTGAACTAACTAGATAACCTTTTTAGAATTAAACAATTCTGAGAACATGCATGTTTTCTTACCAAAAGTCTTAAAAAAAAACCTATGTGCACAGTCTGACTGTCCCTCAAGAGCTACTACAACTCCTTGGGAAGGGAAACTCATAGCAGTAAGAAGACTGGAATGTGGAACAGGTTTTGGCCAGGCTGCATGTCTTCCCCTCCCTGCCAATGTTTTGTTTTCACACACGCAAAAAGAAATAAAAAGCCTGCTTTATCAACATATGTCTTTTCTTTTTTCAGATCCATTTGATGTTGACTCAGGAAAAGAATTTTCTAATCCCAATAGACCAATCAATTCCCCAGGGTAATAAAATTTAATTTAAGTATTAATTTTCTTACCAGAAATTGTTGTACTTTTATAATCCTGAAAAACATTTCCAGAATAGAAGAAAGTAGTGAAGAATCTGAGGACGATGGTGTGAGCGCTCCAGATGACGTCAGTGAGAGCAGTAACGAGAGCAGTCCCGAAGAAGACGGCACTGGAAAGTTTCTGCAACAGTAGCCAATAAAACTATTTGAACAGTTAATATATATATATATATATACACACACACACTAAAATAAGAGCACCCCAACAATCATAAAGAGTTGTAATATCATATATAAATAAATTTTCTTGTTAACAATGTGACTTCTTTGTGGGAGTGTGGCCATGGGGGTCGACAAGCCCCATAACATCGGGCTCTTAACGATGAGGCCATCAGGAATGTAAAGAGTTCAGAGGGAACAAAGAAAGGTGATTCAGGAGACGCCTCGCCGTCTCGGGTTGCCTGTTCTCCAGCCGTCAAGGCATGGAAGTTGCTGGGGGTTTGCGGTTGCCGGGCAAAGTTGTTGACCAATGAATAGTTACTGGAAAAGGACTGCTGTGGGGCAAATAGTATAAGGGAGCGTGTCCTCAGTATGGGGAGGCAACATGGCTAATGAAGTTATGTCATTAATAAAGTAGCAGCAGTTACTGCTCCTAAAAGAACCCTGGCGTCCGTGTGGTCATAAGGCCACACTTCTTCACCTGTAAGTGGGTACTTAGCCAACATTTGTTTAGGTGAGCCTCTAATCTCAGGTTACAGTTAAGGTTGCAAAGTTTAGTTACGTAAGTAAAAACTCATTATAATGAATGTTTCTGGTGAGTGATTTATAGGGATTACTTCTAGTTACTCATACATTGTAGAAAACAATTCTAATTTCTGAAGTATATTTCAGCTGGAAAACACGACTAAGTTACTGCCCTGTTCTGAGCATTCACCACTTAAGGCACCTGACTTTTTTTTTTTTTTTCTTTTGCAGGCTTAAGCCTCCTATATACATTTCAACTACTTCATCTAGTTTAGGGTAAACAAAACACCTAAAAGGAAAAATGCTTCCTCGAATTGTTTTAAAACCTCAGTATGTCCTTTCAGTAACATTGTTAGTTTTTAATTTACTCAGCTATAAGCAGTCCCAAGCAACATACACCTGAACATTTTATATTCATAACTTTACCATAAAGTTTCAGATAGTATTGTTGACCATGCTATCTGGCTGCATTTGCATTACTTGAAATAGCTCTTAGTCACAAATGTACACTGACCCTTAAAGACCCGAGTAAGAGACTCAAATTAGCACTGGTATCTTTGTTCACTTCTCCATATGCTTGCCTATTTATATAGCGAAAGTGGAGCTGTTAGCAGATGTATCCTGGTTTCTGTACATTTAAATAGAATGCTCTTCTGCGTATCCAGCACCCAAGTGGAACTTAATCTTAGGTTTAAGATTTTAAACCTAAACTCCATAAATGCTTCAGCAGAATTGGATATACAGTCCATATTACCTTTGCACATGCAACTTCTTCAAGTTGCACAGCAAGGTTTTCACCTGTTAACTTACTACAGATGAAATTCTAGCTCTCCTGGATGATGCAATTGAGAGTTACATCACTAGTTTTAATAGTACAAATATTCTGTTTCCCTTCAAAAAGAAGTTCAAGTCAATAAACCTAACACGGAATCTTTTCCTTTAGCAGTTCCTCAACTCTCCCACCCCAGTTTCCCAAATGAGATGTTGTAACAAGGACTTCTAGATAGTGAAAAGGAAGCAATCCTACATTTTTTTTTTTAAAGGACCGAGAATAACGAGTGCGCTAACTACTCTCATTTGAGGGAGTGCTTTCATTTTACAGAGCTCTCACAATCAGATGCAGACAAATACAGCAGATCTAAAAGAAGGGCTGTATCACACTTCAGATAACTCAAAGTCTCTAGTAGTAACCAGTTTTTAATAAAAGAAGCACTGAAAAAGCTACAGCTCAGATGGAACAAAGCTCGTCATACTTCATTTTTTTTTCAGAATTATTCCGACTAAAAAAATACAATAAAAAAGAGTGCAAGTTTAATAGAGGGCATATCAACTTAACATACATGAAAAATAACTTACATAATTTAACTAATTTTCTTTACAGAAGGAAACTAATTGCATAGAGCACATCCTTTTCCTAAAAGCTATATACATTGACATATGGAAGAAGGCACAGAGGTATTTCTGATTATTAAGTATTTAAAATCCCCAGATGCTATTGGTCCCCTTACATTCCCTGGACAGTTCCTATTATTGTTCATGTTAAAATATGCTCGTGATATTTTATATTAAAGTGGTCATACCAGTATGTCAATCCCATCATGTATAGTAAGCAATTGGTCTCTAGCAAGTCACACAATTCTATACGCTGTTTAAGGAACTGTTAGTGTGTGGAATAGCTGTGAGTAATCATGATTTAGGGCCCAAAGACAGACCATACTTGTGTCAGAGGTAGAGAGGCAGAAAATAAATGAGGGCAACATCTGAGAAGTACAGCATCACAGACATTAAAAACTGATTTGTGTTCAGAGTTTAAATGGCAGTCTTAATTTTAATGAAGATAATGAAACAAAGCCCTTTATATAAACATTTTATTTACTCTAAACAGCAACACAGACAGAACGCCATATAAACACAAAGGAAGTGATGCAGAATAAGGATGCTGGCTGACTTTGGATCTCAGAGGCTCTTAAGCAATAACAACCTAGTTTCTGAAAGATAGAAAAACAAATTCAGGGAGGGAAGGGGGTGGAGGGCATGATTTTTTTCTCATACAGCCAGCTAAAGGCTAAATATAGTTCTAACATTTTAAAGCATGCCTGCATCAGATAGCAAAGTAACTAAAGATACTAGTGAATTTATAGAAGTATAAAAGTTTATAATTTTACAGCAGTTGAAATACTGACATCAATATTAAAATAAAAGCAAGTTTTACATAACAATCAAAAATACAAAAGACTGAAGGAAGAGACCCTGTATGAAAAAACTGGGGGCAATTCAGCAAATTTAGAACTGTATACAAGTGGCGAATATGGAAAATGGCACACATACAACCCCCTCCCCTAAGTGGATATTAATTGTACATAGCAACATTAGATTTTGCAAAAGTTTTGTAAACAATTTCTTGCCAAACCAATCCCTTCCTTTTTAAGATGCTGCATGACAGATGCTTATGATGGTGCAAACTTCTTGGCTTGTGCTCGAACCCTCTTTTCATATTCCACTCTGTTTTGGCTGAATAGAAGAAAGAGAAAGGGCAATTAAAGCTTGAGAAATCAGAGACTGTATTGCAAAGTTACTTTTCTTCCATTTCTTTTCAATGTGAAATGAAACCATTGCTGAAGACAAAAGCATTAAATAGGAATTCACTGAACACCACAATATATACATTAAAGACTTTCCTGGAACATTACTCCAACAATTTCATCTGGAGGGAAGTCAGGTTCTGTTTAACTAGTTACTGCACAAACTTCATGCCATACCAATCATTTGGCAACAGATGAAATACAGATTGAACTATCTGTATGCACCAGGTTTGTGTCTGCTTTCTCTCATGAGAGAGAAATATGCCTTACCTATACCTTACCTGCAAGCATTCTTACTCGTCAACATAGGAGTTTCCACCTGTGGTCATTAACAAATTCCACTTTTCCAATAGGATAAACTGGTTGATGAGATCAATTTAATAACAGCTGGTGGAATATGATTTTGAACTTTATCTTACCTATCTTGAGAGAAGGGAAGTGCTCTTTAAGAAAGAGGAAGATGATACTCTTTAAGAAAGGGGAAAATGATAACGGCAATTTCAGCCTCTCTCCCCGCAGACTGACTCAGAGGGTTACATTTTTCCTAACCTTTGGTGGGGGAGGGTCCACATTTTGAAAAAAAGCACTACAGTTCACTACAGGTTGCATACTTGCTATAGATTGACTGTTACTACTTCAAGGAACTATGTACTATAAAGCCTCATTGTGTACACAGAAAAAAGACAACTGTTGTTTTCTATACTTAGGCCAACACAGGGTAACAACTTACTAGAGCATTCACTTGCATTTAACACCTAATACTGACAGCGATGCATTAGCTGTCAAAATACTTTGTATTAGCTGTCCGAAGCATCACCCAAGAGCTAAACAAAAAATTGTTACCATTACTTTTTTGCCAAAGTTAGTTCACAGCAACTACGTTTTTCAGGCAGCCTTGCAGTAAAAGCTTAACCTACTTTCAGCTACAAAGGCTTTGCCAACGTCTGAAGGTACAGCATCATCTTTTTATACACAAATTCACAAGTTTCATTCTACATTTTTTCTTTACGTTATACTGCACTGTCAGATGAAAACACAGCCTAGATCTTAAGTCTCCCACTCAGAGTATACGAACAAAACAACGTCTTCCCTAGTAGACTGCATGCCTACAGGAGAGGAGGAGGTAGCTTAGCTCATTAGGAGTGCTGAAGTTACAGCACAACAGCATCAAAACAATCCTGAGAAGGAGAACAAGTCTAAGTATTATTTTGTATACAGTTTACTCTTGAAGTTTGATAACTTGACTAAGAGACATACTTGAACAACACTGCACCTTCCCCAGTATTTAACCATCCCAAATTACAGATACGTACACAATTTTGCTTTGTTAACAAATTTCTTTTAACAAGAAGAAATTGCTTTTAACAATTTCTCATTAAGTAGTAACAACGAGTCACACTACAGGCTGCAGAAATACAGCAACCTGCTGAAATGCTATGCATGTCCAAAGACAAAAAAAGATAAACCAGAGTACACATCTGAATTAAACTGCAAAACACGCATAAGAATTTATTCTCAGAGAAGCACTTACAGAATTAAAAGTTTTAAAATGTTATTGCTTTTATTTTATCACATTCAGCAGATCTTGCTTTTGGAGAGTGGCTTGTATAGAAACAGGTTTAGAAGCACAGTGCTTGACTACTATCTGGAAAGCCTTAGTGCAACAACAAACAGCAGCTTATACATGACCTTTCCACCCACCCCAATTTTTTTTTCCCCTCCAAAGTCAGCCTAAAGCTTATGCACATGGAAACTGGTCTTTATTTCCTATGAACTACTGCACGCTTAAAACAGTATTGATTAGCGCTAACCAGTCATCAAGGTAAAAATCAAGAGCCTGTCTTTGCAGTCTCTGCAATAAAGCAGAAACAAGACCAGCAGAGATTGTTTCACATACATACACGAAGGAAAGCATAAAGATGAGACATAGCTTATATGTACTTTTATGAAAGCGTACTTATTCCTGCACCATATTTCCTCAGACTATTCTGTCTTTTTCTAGAGGCGAAAAAAAAGTGGTGGGGCTGCCTCATCATTACTTGCTCCCAAAGGAGCCTTCCATCCATCCTTCACCTGCATGCAGTCCCATCCAGTCTTCAGTAGATACTGAAGAATAACCTTGAGTGAAGTCTGTAATTAAATTGCAGACACTAAATTGCAACTAAATTGCAGCCCTATGCTTCCTTTTCACTAGGGTCCTGTAACAGAAGATTTTGACATGGTATTTTTATGAGACTTCGCGTATGCAAGCTGTTTTTCCAAACTTGGCACTCTCCTGAAAATTTGTTCTTCTGTCCAGAATGGTAATCATGCATTCTCATCTTGGTCCTTATTTCAGTAGCTGTCAGTACCGAAAGCATTTGTTTAGAGTTTGTTGCTCCCTTAAAGATTATGAGTAAGTCATCCATTTTTAATGGTAGGAAAACTTTAAGATTAGTCTAAAAAGAGTAGGTTTCAGTTCACAAATTTTGATTCTAAGGCTACAAGCTTTCTGTACTTTTTGAAACTATTCTTTCTGAACATGAATTTTCACAAAATGCCACAAGTTCCTTACAGCAATCACAGTAGCTCTTCTTCATCCTTCCATCCTTTAGGCACAAGTGCTTATAGGTACACATTACTGGATAGGCATGAATTATTTCTGTACTGATCAATGGAACTTGTCAGCTAATCCAATCTCAACATTCTCTTTATCACCAGTCTCATTACGTCATTATGCTTCATCACTACTCCTCAGTTAGCCTTCAGTGTAAAGGAATTAATGTTGGGCTAGAACCAAGGTGAAAGTCTCGGTCCAACTGAATGTCTTCATACTTTCCTGCTGTTGTCACACTATTAAAAGTTCCATTAGCCTATTAACTGTGAAGCTACTGCTTTGCTTAAGCTTAGCATAAGCTAGGCATCTCCACATGATACAGTCATGCAGGCAAGAAAAATCCCTTGATCATTCCTGTAAACATCCGCACGTTAAACTATTAACAATAGACAGATATAGGTAACATGGCAGCTTTCAAGCTGACATGCAAAGATACTTACCAGTAAATTGTGTAAGCCTCTGCTTGAGCTGGGTCTTGAATATTTGGTTCATTTAGAAGTTCTTGTATTCCTAACAAGATCTGTGGAAGAAGGTATAGATGTAACGCAGGCACAGACACTACTAAGAGATGTACCACACAGAAAAAAAAACACTCTTAGAAACCAACTATAGAAACACACAGTGAACGTTTTACATTCACGTAAGATAAGCAGGCAAAGCAAGTAAGAAGGTTAAGTATACACATATGTACAATTAATGACCTGTTTAATTGTGATTGCTGGCCTCCAGTCCTTGTCCTCCTCTAAGATGGAGAGACACACTGTGCCTGAAGGATACACGTTTGGGTGGAATAATGGTGGTTCAAATTTACCTGAAGAAAAAGAGAGTTACTTTTATGCAGAGCTAAGGCTATTATCAGACAGTTGGTTTAAACCATCAGTGTAAAGAACTGGCCAAAGAAACACACTTCCCTCTGTCCCTGTTCCCCTTCTACACACCCCCCAACCCACCCACCCGCCCGCCGCCCAAAAAACCTGGACATTTCTGGAGCTATTAATACAGTTTGCTTCTTGGCTCACTTGTACCTAAAGCGGGTACTCTATCATGACTGTGTTATCAGTCCAGGCAATTTAACTGTATCGTTGTGACCGGTAATATCTTCATTTAGAAATGAAAATTGACAGTCTGTAGTAGCTTCACAAAGAGCTTCTTCAACCTCTCCTATATTCATAGCTACACATATTGTTGTATAAAGAAAAGATAATGCTGTTCACTCACCTACTTCCCCCTCACTTTAGGATACTGTGTTCCATACAAAGAAGACTAAGTTTCTAACATATTTTCCCCCGGTTTCGCTTTATGTATAACCAACATGCAATGAACAAAAAGAACCAAGTCTAAGTTGCAAGACCAATCGATGAGGTGCAGTTTTCCTTCCGACAATCTATAACCTGGCATTTCTTCAATCTATGCATAACTTAAATGCAACAGCTACCATCTTAAGTAATATAATGAACACTTGCTTAGCAGTATGTAAAATATTTATTTTAGTGCAATTTTCTAATCCATCTTATATCACAAGTATGTTTTGCTTATCAGCTGCTCAATGAAGTTCAGTAGGAATGCATAAGCGGCATTAGTAATGAGTCCTACCAGTCATAAATACATATTATTTTAAGGCATAACAATTCATTTAACACTTGCAGAGCATGCTAGTTGCACACAAATTACATATTTTATAGTTAAAAGGTGTATTTCCTCTTGTGTCCACTTGTATTTAGGTGGCAACAAACCCAGGTAGCCAAGATGACTGATAGAGCTGAAACACTAATGAAGGACAGTCAAAGAGAGATGTTTAAGCATTTCCATTGATTTAAGAGGGTAGCCAAATCAAGAACCAAGAAATTAGACAAGGCAAGAAATGTTTTCATATTTCAGAAGTGGTTAAGTTTGAGGTAAGTTTTAGAAGATTCCTTATCCTAACAGGAAAAACATCTGAGTATCCACTGTATGTCATCTTGGAAAAATAACAGATCTGTTTGCTCTATATTTAGAGCAAATGGATGAAAAGGTTATAGTTCATGGAAGTATTTTTTCCCCGAGTTCTCAGCTTAGGCACTTTCTTGCTGTAAAGTTAGTCTTCTAAACACCCCCCCAAAGGATTTAGACTAACTGTGCCTACTTATTACTTTCCAAAGTGTTGATCTAGTGAACACTCCAAGTGGTGCTTTTGTCAAACTTTGAAACCCAGACAGCAGTCCCACCCCTCCCTCTTCTCAATGCTGTTATATCGGAGCACTTGGCTCAGTTGGTCACATTTTTCTAAATGCAAAGTAGGGGATAAGGGGGGAAAAACAACAAAAAATTGTCAGTAAGAAAAAAAAAATCAAAGAAATCACAAACATTCGTACAACCTCATGGACTAGTTTAATATGGTTCTACTAGGCATACATCTGTCATTTTTCTTACATTTTGGGGGTGAAGAAGGGTAGTCATCCTTGAAAAGCATCCGTAGTTTAAATAAGCCTCCTTCCCATGGTGTCTATAAAAGAAGTTAAGGTAGAGTTTTGATTACAGCAAGGAAAAGTCAAACTTGGGTGGAAAAAAAAAAAAAGACTACAGTTTCTCAGCCAAAACATAAAAGACACTTTCTTCTACACTTGCGGAAAACAACTCTCCTATACAATAGTACACTGCCCACACTGAGATGAATTATCCCACTGATACAAGGAGTTGAAGTTTAAAAAAAAAAAAAAAAATGCTTTTCCACTTCTTCACAGCCTCAAAGCGTTACTAAGACACCTATAGATTTGATAAAAAAACTGGACTCCATATACAAGTATAAATTGTCATAGCATATAAGAAACAGAGTATTTAAAAGTTTTAAATTATATGCATGTAACAAGGGAGACGTTATACGCCCACTTACACCAAATCTGAGAAGATAGGGTACGTATATACCCTTTAAGCAGCTGAATAAAAATGGCTTCTAGTTTGCCAATATATTTGCTCAATAAAACGTGGCCAAAAAAAATAGAGAGCACTGTAGTATTGCTACAATTAATGTGAGATTTACTAGTCTAAATTAATCTGCTTGCATTCGGTAGCATGTAGCTTGCAGATCACGTTTTTCTGAAGTTCCAAGAAGCTATCAGAAATCAAGAGCTTTGAAAAAAGCAATTCCTGTGCTGCACAGATGACTAAGTAAAACAGCACTACTCAGAAGGGTCATCTAAGAAACTAAAAACACCTAGGAAAAGACAAAAAGCACATCTCAAATATATCATTCCTTGTCATCTTACTTGGAAAAAAGGAGAAAAGCCCTTTACTGACAAACTGTTTTCTGGTAAGAAGTATAGATATACAGAAAAGTTTTTTAAAAAGGTAAAATTCAGACCATTTCTCCATAAACTGCCCTTGCTATTGGATCACTGAAAGGGAAGTACATGCTGGGTTGTCCTTTACAGGCAAACTGGAATGAAGATGGTCTTGCATCTTATCAGTGTAAATGATTAAATCTCAGCCTCAGGTACACACAGGTATGACTGAAGACCACCTTAGGAGGAAATACCTAACTCTTCCCTACCTGAATTATATGCTTTTTCCTGGGGAAGAAAAGGAGAGCACTGCACAGTAAGTAACAACAAAAATGTAAAGATTTGAGCTAGAATGGGAAAAAAAAAAGTGTGTTAGAGAATACTAAGGAAGCTGTTTTTTAGAAGTGAATGGGTTCGATTACATTTGATGTATTTAAAGAAATTGTTCTGAACAGTCAGTTGTCATCAACCGGTAATATCTAGTCTCCGTAACTTCTCAGAAGAGACCAACCTGTCAGTTTTTTAGAAGACTAGAAAGGATAAACTTTTATTTTGTTTGCTTCCAGTCTTACAACAGACAAGTTCAGTTGGAAGAGACCTACAAAGGTCAAATCCATCTGCCTGACCATTTCAGGGCTAAACTAAAGTTAAAGCACATTGAGGGCACTGTCCAAATGCCTCTTGAACGCAGACAAGCACGGGGCAACAGCCACCCCTCCGGGAAGCCTGTTGCACAGTTTGACTACCCTCATGACAAAGAAATGTTTTTTAATGCCCAGTCTGATGCTGCCCTGGCACAGCTCTGTGCTGTTCCCATGTGTCCTTGCCAGTTCCCGGGAAGAAGAGACCTGCACCTCCCGTCCTCAGGAAGCTGCAGAGAGCAACAAGGTTGTCTCTAAACCAACTTTTCTCCAGACTAGACAACCAAGTGTCCTCAAACTCTCCTCACAGCCCTTTTAACAGCTTTGTTGCCCTCCTCTGGATGCTTTCAAGTATCTTAGTATCATTTTTATATTGTGGAGCCCGAAACTGTATGCAATATCCAAGGTGAAGCAACACCAACACTAAACGCAGGAGAATTACCTCTTCTGACCACCTGGCTACGCTGTGTTTAATGCACCCCAACATGCAGTTTGCCCTCTTGGCTGCCGGGGCACGCTGCTGGTTCATGTGGAGCCTGCTGTCACCAGCACCCCCAGATCCCTTTCTGCACAGCTGCTCTCCACTCATCTCCCAGCCTGTACCCATGTCCACAGCATTACTCCACCTCAAGTGCAGAACCCAGCATTTACCTTTAACCTCTTCTTGCTGTTGACATACTCTGAAGAGCTTTTTTTTTTTTTGGTATGATACCACACTGGCCAGCAGAAGCTCACGCTGAGCTTTAGCTTTTCTTGTTTTCTCCCTGCAGATGTGAACTGCAGCTCTGTGTTCTCCCTGTGAAGCCAGACCTTGTTTCCAGGTCATATTTTCTTTTTCTGCCCAAGATCCAGGAAGAGTTCCCTGTTCAGCCAGGCTTGTCTTCTGGCCCATTTTTACTCATCTTGTGGCACAGCGGGACTGCCTGTTCCTGAGTCTATAAAAGGTAGTTCTTGAAAAGCAACCAGCTCTCATGGACCCCTAAACTCCAGAGTCGATTCCAAGGGGACACTGTTAAATAGTTCCCTGACAAGCTTAAAGTTTCCTTTCTTAAAGTCCAGGGTGGCAACTCTTCAGACCTTTCTTGTTCTTATACCAAAATTTTCAATTCAACTATTTCATGATCATTGTGCACAAGACAGCCATCTACCACACATCTCCTACAAGGCCTTTCCTATTCTGAAACAACAGATCCAGGAAGGCTAGTTGGCTCCCTCAGTACTTCCTTGACAGGAAGTCATCTTTAGCATGCTTCAGGAATTTTCCAGACTTATTTGTCATGGTAATATGACATTACCAGCTTATGTATTGGAAGTTGAAGTGTCCCATAAGGATGAGGGCAACCAATCCAGATGTTCCTCTAACCACCTAAAAAATAGCTCATCTGTGCCATCATCCTTGGTAAAGAGCCACCCATGACAAGATCTGCTTTGCTACCAGTCCTCTTTATAATCACCCAGAGCCTCTCTATGGAATCATCTCTAAAGACAAGGGCCTAATCTCTCCCCTACAACAAACGCAACACATCCACCTCGCCTGCCCTGCCTATCCGTCCGTAACAACCAATAGCTCTCCATCCCAGCCCACCTGTCATGGGACACATCCCATCAGGTCCCACTAACACCAACGATATCATACTCCAGAAAAGGACCAAAGCTTCCAGTTCATCCTGTTTGTTCCTCATATTGCATGTGTTGGTATAAAAGCATTTCAGATGTGCTCCTGAACCTGCAGTGCTCCCCAGAGCAGCAGAGATACTCCCGTTAGCCATGCCACCCTCAGACAGCGCCTTATCCCTTCGCTTAATCTCAGTGGTCCTAATTGTATCCCCCTCCCCCACTGATCCTAGTTTAAAGCCCTCTCAATCAGTCTTGAGAAAAGATAAGTGGCTTTTAATAAACAGTTCAACTAGAACACAAGAACAGACAGTCAACAAACAAGTTGACTGCCTTTCTGATAGAGCAACACACCTGACAGCTCTAAGATAGCAGATACTCAAAGGCCATACTAAAATAACAACGTGACAGCAGTATCATCTAGATCTTCCTGCATTACTGGACCGGTTACAGATGTTATCTTCAAGTCAGATTCTAAGTAGAAGTGCTTTGCTGTCAAAAAAAAAGAGTGAATGGAGATCTCCAACCTAGCACTAACACCACTACAATTTTTCATCTGGCTGATGAGAAAGCATAATGGTGGTTTCATCCATTCTGTTGTCTGAGGGGAATCAGCTGCAGTACAGCGTGCCTCCGAACAGAAAGGCAATATACAGCAACTGTTTTTTTCCTGGTAGAGATGAGCAGTGTATACTGCTTCTTGCTGAAGAAATGACATTTTCACTGGAGTAAAAGCCCCCCCTTTTTTTTAATTAGATCCCTATCAGAAATTACATGAATCTAACTGATATATTCCTAGGGGAAGGCATTTCCTAGGAGGCAAGAAGTTGGCTTTAAGGGTTTTGTTTACTTTTTTGCAGTTTACGAAGCTTCAAAACATTAGTATGTAAAATTTTCGTGCCATAAGCTTTCATAAGTATTTAAAGATGAGATAAGGTATATAACCAGCCACTATGAGGAATAGTCTTGTTTTAGCAGAACACAATGGAATGAGGTTTTCCTTATACTTATACTGCTAAGTTTTATTTTTTATTTTTTTTAGGTACTTCAAGAACTAACTTGAGGTGGGCATTTTTGGAGAGTCAAACAAAAAAGCACGTATCTGTTATGCAGACATCTATCAACTTACTGAGCTAAGTTATATCCTTAGCAGTAATATCATGTTCAGCATTAAACTACTTGAGGCAATAGTATGGAATCTGCATGTTTTGGTAACAAAAAAAGGAGATCTCAAGGGAACATAAGCAAGCCAGCAAGAAGTAGTAGCAGACCAGGCAAAGCAACAGTCCTCATACATCCAATGCAAGACACCAAAGATGCAAAAGAATGAAAAGTAATTAATAGCATTATCCCAGAAGACAGAAATGCATCCAGTGAATTCAAGAATAATGTCTCCCTGCTAAATAACTGGTAAAAAAAAAAAAAAGAAAGAAAAGGAAACAAAATCCTGCTCAGACTAAGTTATACTGGTACTGTACAAACCAAAAAAGCCTCAAGCATTAATGATCATCTCCACACAAAGGTTTGTGTTAGTCCCATCCCCTAGAACCAGACCAAACTGATTAAAATAACAAGGGCAAGGAAAAAAGTCCAGGACTATTTATTTTTAGGAGAAGCACAAATGAAATCAGATGAAAAGAAACTATTTTAGAAAATTCTATTCTTATTTCCCTAATATAAAATGGAAAGACTCCATAGAATTGAAGACATTTAGTTTTCATGCTAGCAACTATTATTTTCCATGAAATTCAAAAAGTTGAAAATGGTGCTACCGTGCAGCACTTCTGTAGAACTGAAGAATCTCACTATTTACCAGGCGAAAAAGGTACTGGCTGTTAACCAGCAGAAGCAATCATTGCTTTAGCGTTTAAACCATTGTTTATCTCAAGTGTGCTCCACTCAGGATTCTTACACATTCCTCTGAAGAATTTGTTTCTTAAGGTGATCAGTGCCAACAGCTGAACAGACTCATGGTGTATTTTGTCCTACAGCATGATCCAAGCGTTTACGTTAAACTATGTGTAAGTTATATTCCTATAGTCCTCAGCATAATACACCAGCAGGCTTATGACAGTTTTCAGCATAAACGAAATGTTAGGACAACAGTAAGTCTTACCCCTTTCTTTCCTGGAATAGCACACTCCCAGTTCATTAGATTCATTGTGCCGTCTGGATTTTTTGTAGGTACTGCTACAAATCCCTGAAAAAAGGCAAGGGAAAAAAAAAAAAAAAAAAAGAATTTCAGAAGAAACTTAGAATACCTTATGACACATTTGCTCTTTACACAGAGCTGTTTCTTTGTGCACAACATAGTTTTAAGGAGCTTATTTAAAAATTAACGCATCAGGGAAAGAAATCATCATAACATGAAAACAGCAGCAGAAGTCAGAAAGTTAACAGAATTCATATATACTTACAAATGGATGATCTTTTCTCCAGGCTTTTCTCTCCTGTGCAAGTCTACTGAGAGCTATGCCAGACATATTTAGAGTCCCTCTAAAACAAAAATGATTGCTTTTAGTATAACCTTTTATTTACAATGTAAATAACACATTATGTTCTCTTTAAGAGCTCTGATCGCTCCAGAATTCTTTTGGCCTTCAATTTTCAGTACTGTAGCGGAGACATTTTTGCACATTCTGCAGATATTAACATTGGGAATAATATTGACTCTCCCCCCGCCCCCCCCCCAACAACAACCTCTTAGTTACTGGACTTGACAGAGTTTAAAATACAAGGTAGGCATAATATTTGAACCATGTTTTCAAGATGACTTTGACAGTAGCTTGACAACAGTAACATTATTATTAATGGGAAAAGGGCTCACATTTCCTACTCGTGACTGACAAATGCATAACTACCTCCTTACTATATCACAAAAGTTATGGCTTTCTTCTGTAGACAAACGCCTGCACTGCTCCTATTTCTGGCAAACAGGAGAATAAGAAACGTCAATTTTAGACCAAGTCTCTGCTAAAAGCCAGAGTTCTACACAAAAGCAACATAGGCACAGAATTTATTAATATCATCTCAGTTTTACTGTTGTGTCATACACGTTATATGACTTGTAAAAAGCAGCAGGAACAGACAGCAAGACAGAAATCAACTGGGGAAGAATCAGTGGCCCACTGATTCCTCAAGACAGGTCCTTAACTCCTGTATAAACTGAATAACCCTTCAGCATCTTCACAGCCAAGCACACAGTGACCAAGACTGCTGAAGAAACACATACAGCACAGGTCACTACTACAGATGACACAAGAACAGTTCTATACATGATGATTGCAATAGAGTGGCACACTCAATTTCGGGGAGGATTCCACATGGTCAAAAAAATCCGATGAAGGTTTCTAATCCTCCTTCCTACTGCACTTCTACCCGTTTTAGAGTTAATAATCAGTAGCTGTAGAGTTTTAGAACAGTTGGCCTGACTTCTCCATACAACCACCAGAAGAGTAGTGTCCTTCCGCTAACCAAGCTTACAGAATTAGTGAAAGAAATACCACCACTCTATTAGAGCAAACATAGAAACACTGATTAAGAATTATTAATACAACAGGACTGTTGCATATGTAGAGTTCTTGAACATATGAACAGTAGCTCAAAAAGGTCCTTGCTTTAAAATCTCACACTTAACTACTCATGCACATCTGCGATACCCTTTGAAGATTAGAATACAGTAGGCTCCCAGTTTAAGTACTTACACATCATCAGGAGTGGCTTAGCAGCACAGATGCCTCAACTACAAGACCTTAAGAAACTCCTCCCTTCCACTTTTTTCTTCCCCAAAGTCAGTTTTGCTTGGATGACTATAACCCATTACTTCAACTTCCAGCTAGCAATACAATTTCTGCTAGAATTTAATTAAATTAATTTTAATTAAAATTAAAGCATTTTTAAAAGTACCATTAACGCTCCACGCAGTAAGCATGCACTGAGGAAAAAAAAAATCTGCATTCCATCTAATATTCCCAATACATGCATCTGAATCTTGGTCTTGTCAAAAGATTTGTGGAATCTAGTCAACACTAAAACTGTACATACCACTTGCCATTCACAAGCAGAAATGGGGCCACTGGAGATGTCATCAGAACAACAAAAAAAAATCCCACACTTCTCCCTCGGCCAAATTCTAAAGGGAGTAATTTTATTGCATGAGCTCATACCCTTACAACAAATTTAAATGAACTACTAAGTATATGACATTTTCAACTGTACTGTTAGCACCTTCTGATCCACTGTACTAACTTCACTATAATAATATGAAAAACGCAGTTGTGCCTATACACCATTCAAATATTTGACAGTTTAGCAACTCAGATACCTTTTTCTGCAGGGAAACATATTATAGGATGCTTTCAAATACAAAAATTGTTTTGTCTGTGACTAGAAGACAATAGTTACGCACCTGAAAGGAAATACTAACTTCTCAGAGTGCACAAGCCAGTATGTCCTAAAAAACAACGACAATCAATTTTTTTCAGCAGAAGAAACCGAGTTTGAGCTCTGTATCTTGCTTGCTTTTGGAACTGGTTACGTGCTATACCATGCCCTGGTAAATTTAAGGATTTCTTCTGTTCTATAAAAGACCCTTCAAAATCTTGACGCATTTGACTTAATTAAACACTGATCAGACAACACAATTTTTTTCGGTGTATATTCCTTTCACAGATAACTTAGTGATAGGACAAGAGGAAATAGCCTCAAGTTGCACCAGAGGAGGTTCGGTTTGGAAATTAGGAGACATTTCTTCTCAGAAAGACTAGCTAGGTATTGGAACGGGTTGCCCAGGGAGGTGGTAGAGTCACCATCCTTGGGGGTGTTTAAGGAAAGGTTTGATGTGGTACTTCGGGACATGGTTTAGTGGATGATATTGGTGGTAGGGGGATGGTTGGACCAGATGATCTTGGAGATCTTTTCCAACCTTGATGATTCTATATGTAAACACTTTGTTGTAATCAAAGAGATCAAGTGTATTATTTTAACTCTTCTGTACCTCAAGATGTAAAACCCCTTGAAGAGGGAGTTTTACACACCATTTCCTTCCCAAATGTAGTACCTTTGCATTCTCAATGTTTACCTTTCACTCCCTTAGTTGAAAGGCCAATTTCTCTGCGCGCGCCAACCCCCCCCAAAGTTGCACAAGAAATTAAGTGTGATTATCAATTCCACAGCAGGATATATTTCATACAGGAACAGGGAGGGAAAGAGGGAGAAAAGAGGCATGTAAAAATAGTTCAGAGCTCTTATTTTGCAGCCTAGCTAATTAGTTACAGGTAATAGTAAAAGACATTTTGGCTCCAAGTCTAAATACTTCAACAGCAGGATTTATGAACTGTAACATACAGCATATTTTAGATGAAGAAAATTTCAGACTCATTTGCATTACTTCACACCAAGTGGAACCCCTGACTTTAAAGTTCAGGACTTCAGTGTCCAGAACTGAACGGTTTATTAATGACTCAAATGTGATTAACTACGATATCTTAAGAGATGCTTGACAGAGATAAGCATTTATGTTCTCAGGTTAGATTCCAAGTGCATATATTTATCCTACTTAGTATGGAGAAATGCCTACCTGGGGTCTCTCTTCTGCACAACTGTTGTTGCAGCGTCTTAGAAAGGTCTAAAATAATTAGAATCGTCATCTTTGGGTAGAGAATGCTACAGACTTATTGTCTGCATTGTGCAAGTAAACATGATATGGTTCTAACCCTCTCTTTTCATTTAAAAAGAAATCCTGAATTGGAAGTCTAGTTTTTCTGTCATCTTGTCATCTCACTAAGTTTCACTGCTTTTCTCCTGAATTACTTACTCTAAGACTGCAAAGAACTGCCAGCACAAAACAATGTGGAAGAGCAAACTATTAGTCATAGAACTTGTCACCTTCTTTCTGACAAATATCAGCATATCTTACATGTAATAGGTCAGTGCCTGGCAAACCTCTTCAAAAAGTTCCACAGGCATCAGTTAACCCTGACAAGAGCAGAGAAGCATCTAAAGCCTCTCGTCACAAACTTACCGAGTACAAGAGAAAACAGACTGAAAGACTACTTCAAAAATGGAGATCCCATTAGTTAACAGTCCCCTCTACAGCAAATCAATCCAATAACGAATTGTCAATACATACACTCTAGCAGCAATTCAGTAAAAAAGAAAAAAAACACACTAGATATCTTATGCAAACTTCAGCTCTGCTGTAGCTTGACAGAGGACAAACATAGATCAATCATCTTGTTATATATATATATATATTTTGGTCTCACAAATTATGGTGCAGCAGGAAGGAGTACAGTACTAACTGGGTGTTAGAATATCTTCGTGTTTAATAGTTTCACTGTTATTTTTATCTTCCTCAATTACTTACGTACATTTCCCCCCCCCCCCCTTTGAAAGGATCGTTTGCCCAAATATCTGTAGAAACTTACCTCTTTATAGGCTCTTAGTTTTCTTTAATTTGGAATATCACAACTGATTTGCTTTTTTCTTCATCTAAGGAATTTACTAGGAACAAGCAGAACTGAAGTCCCAGAATACTGAACAGCTACATCACTGGAAAGAATATGAATTTCTAAGCCAGAGGAAATTTATCAACTCTGTCTTGCCACACAAATGTAAGAGGCCGCTCTTCACATTTTATTTGGTTTTACTCACCTCCACACACACACCAGGATTAAGAAGTGGCAATGCTCCTTTTACTGCTATCAACTCCTTAAAAAATTGCCAGAAACTTCCAAGTTTACTCAGAAGCTTACCTCTGCTGCTGTTACTACTACCTGTTTTGGAAAAACGAAGCAAACAAAACCAAAGCACTCAGCCATCTCTATCTTCAGGTGTGTATGTGGGGTCATGTGTGCGAGAGAAGAACCCACTTCTCAACAGAAAAAGCAAGTCTTATACAGAACAGTGTTCCTGTGCCCCAGTAACAACCCACGAGTATGACACATGACAAGTCCCTAGATAATGAAAAATACGTTCTTAGTTCTTATTCTATCAAACAAACAAAAATTATTAAGATTGCTAGCCTCTCATTTTCACTTTACCGACTGCACGCAGACACTGGAAGAAATCCTATATTGGAACAGTTTGCCCCCAAACCGGACACCCTTAACTTTTCAGAAGGGCCGAGGAAACCAAGGGACGAAGCTTAATCAAAGCACACCACCAGCTCTAGGCTGATACAGAAAGTCTCCTCCTGCCTGCCGCAGGGAGAAAGGTAAAAGAGGCGGCACTAGTCCGAACGGCTACTAAAGGCGCAAGAACAACAAAAGGAGCCGCGCGGCAGGACGGCTCGGTAACAGCCCGGCCGGGGACTTCGCCCAGAAGAGCCGCGGCAGGGCCGAGCGGCGCCTGCCCCCGCCGAGGGCCGCTGCTACCGCGAGCATAGGAGGCCAGAGCAGCGTCCGAGGCCTGCACAGGGCGCTCCGGAGCCCGCCCGCGGGCTCCCGGGCAAGCGGCCGTCGGGGCGGGGACCGCTCCGCGCGGGCCCGGTGGTGCCTGGAGCCCCCTCGCTGACCGCGTCCCGGAGCGACCGAGAGCTCCCCGAGCGGGCCGCAGGGCAGCGGGGGACGCGGAGCTCGCAGCGATGCGCCGGCGGGCCCGGCCGCGCGGCCGCGACACGAACCGCCAGGCCCGCACGCGCCGCGGCTGCCCGCCCGGCTGCGCCGAAGGCGGGGAGCGCCCGCCCAGGCCGCGCTCTCCCAGAGCCCGCGGCCGCCTCCGCGCCGCGCCAGGCCCCGCCGCCCCAGGCCCCTCGCCCGGCCAGGCCTCACCGTGATCGGCCGCGGCACCCGCGCGTGTCCCGGATCGAGGCAGCAGCGAGTGACCCGGATGTTCCCGACTCGGCTCCCCCCCCTTTGTCTCTGGTCCGGAGTTTCCCTCCCTCTCTCCTCGGTGCGCAGCGCAGCGGCGAGGTTTGTCCCTCCTTCCGACCCGTCCGTGCCGCTGCGCCGGCGCGGTGTGACCCTGCCTGCCAGCCGTCCGCCGCGCCTTGCGCTTCCCCGTGAAACAGGACCCGGAGGTTACCGGAACAACGCCTGAGCGGGGAGAGCAGCGGGGAGAGCAGCGCGGCTCTCTCAAGCCCTCTCTTCCTCGTGCCCCTCGGCTTCTACAAGCCCCCGTCGAGAAACTGAGCGGGTTTTTACCTCAGGCGCCGAGAGCCACCCGTGCCCTAAAACCGTCCGGTCTGGCGCAGGCAGCCCAGGCGGGTGTGGCAGGCTGCGCCCGCCCCGGGACGCGCTCGAGCCTGGCAGGGCCCCGCCCACTGTGCACGGCCGGGGCTCTGATTGGAGGATCGGGGAGCGGCCCCGGTGATGGGCAGGCCAAGAAACCTATGGGGGGAGCGGGGGCGGGGCGGAGCTGCCCGCCCGCTGGAGCTGGCACCGTGGCGTGGCTGCGTCTGGCCGGTGGGCGGGGCCGCCACCAGGGCGGCAGGGCCCGGCGAGGGGCTGCGGCGCAGCGCTCGCGCTGCTGCCGGCAGCCGTGCCCCCGGGACGGACCCTCGGCTGCTGCGGCTCCTGGGCCCGTAGGGCGCCGGGAAGCGCAGACGCTGACCGTGACCGCTAGCGCAGCCTTGAGTCGCGTTTGTCCGAAGTCTACTTTACCCGACTTTTAAGGGGCAGCACGCTTCGAGCTGCGTGGCTTGGTTTCCTTGCTTGCTTGTTTCTAAGATCTCATTTTTGGTAGCTTGTCAGGTAAGAATCGCGTTCTTTGTCTGGCTTTTTTGTTAAATTTTGATAAAGCTTAAGAAATTTCTGTCTTGAAACCTCCTCTTAGCCATGCCTCGCAGCGGTCTGCGTTTGGTAACATTTGTTGAGCTACGCGCGTCCCATGCCATACTTTAGGATCAAAATGGTTTCTCTTCTCGGGAACACTAGAATTAAATAGTTCAGCGAATAAGTTCTTAGATTTGAATTGGTCCTACTCAAAATCTGTGCTGAGGTTAGGAACCTCGTTGCCCACCATCCCAGCTGGTGAATAGGCAGCTGCAAGAGCATTTTGTCTTAGACATATTAAAACTTCTGTTGGAAGAAGCCTGTCTCTTTGTAGCCCTGGGTGACTGGGATTCAGCGGCAGCTGGCATCTGAAGCTGGCAGAATTAATATAAACTTGCTGGACACAGTTATTTATACTTTGTTCTGCTTGGCTTTTAAAATTCTCACTTGAAATTTTGTTTGTTGTTGCTTTTGACATTTTGTAGCATTTCAGACATGCACGCCATGTAGAGATTTAACTTGTCTTTGAGAAAATGAAAGGCTATAGCAGAGAGTAAGGCAATAATCTACTATTCATATCCATAACGTAGGGGACAAGATGTCATCAGTTTAAACTGCAGTGAGAAAAATGGGGATCAGGTGTTAAGAAAACGCTACTGACAAAGTTACTATGGCACTAGACTGCCTAATGGAAAGATGAGTGTGGAGTCTTCATCAGTTGGAGTTTTAAAGGTAGGTTAAAATACGTGCTTAAAGTATATTTACTCCTGTGTTTAACCAAGAGGATAAGCCAAGTAGTCTGTTACAGCCCTTCCAGGCTTTTTTTTGTTTTGTTTTTCCTAAAAAGCTCATGCTCTCATTTATTTCATGTTTGACTCTACAGAAGGAACAGAGAAAGTGTGTGTTTCTGGTTTTCACCTTTCTAGGTTGGTCTTAAAAAAACCCCACGTTGAGCTGTCAAAGTAGGGGGTTTTGCCTGACATAGTAAGATCTTTGTTTTAAATCTCAAATGTTAGCTAGGCAATGTTTTTAAGAGAAGTTATTGCCAGCAGAGACAAAAAGTAAGGAAGAACTGCTTCCAAAGCTTCTGTTGACATATTAACAACAGCTATACATCACTCAACCCCCCAATTCCAGGATGAGTGTGAATTTGAGCATGGAATCCCATATCTATCAGGTGTAGAGAAAGAACTTAAACTGATTTTTCAGCCCTTGGATTCTCCTCCACTGGCCGCATACACCTTTCAAGGCTCACCTTAGGCTTGCATTCCTCTTATGCACACGGGCAGTTTCAGCATCTCCTACTGCAGTGAGAAATACGAATAGCAACATATCAGAAATGTTTAAAAAATGCAAAATAGTGATTGCACCTTCATATAAGCAAACCAGATCCTTGGATCACTTGCCACATTCTCATCATGCTCATTTGGCTTCTTGCCATTAATGAATTATTTAACAGTAATTCTGTTATCTTGAAGTGAACGGTTCTTGTTCATATTTGTGCTTTAGCCAATTACACAGCATAAGAATACAAAATAGTATACCTGCCTTTCTATAGGCCCTACCTCTTGCCCAGCTTTCTCTCTTTTCTTAATGTATAGATGCCTATACCAGCAACTGCCTTAATTACTTTATTCCTTTTAACTAGTAACTGCTGGAGAAGAGATGGAGAACAGCTAGCAGCTGTGTATACATTCTGATTGTCACAAATGATTTGGAGAAACAGGCGAGTCTCAAAGATCTTAATGAAAAGTCTAGTTGGAGGCTGCTTCGCTAAGCACTTATTGGATGCTATCTCAGTTGCATGCTACTTGGTGAAAACACATTTGGAATGTCTTGGTGGTTTCTTTGCACAAGTTTGGAATAGATGCTTTCAGCAAGGCTATGCAAGCATAATAGTGGCTACACCAAATCAGACTAAAGATAACTCTAGTTAAGGAATCTTTCACCATTAGCAAATACCCACAGTAAAACCAGGACAAACATGTACTCTTCCCTTTACCTTTCCAAGCATCCTATCACTTGCAGTATGGATGCTTCTAAGCCAAAGATTTAAAATGCAGCTTTGGTAGCATGGTCCTTGATGTAGCTGGCAGATTTCCTGTATTGTAGTAGGTTCACTTTCCAGAGCTTTCCCATTGCTCGAATTTGCATCCTTCAAAACTCAGCACTGAAGATTGTCATTACTGATCTGAATGGAGATGGTGGAAGAAATCGCTTTTCTTTGCAGACCTTGAGGATTCCAGTGACATTACCAAAAGCAGTGATTTTTAGAGGAGACTTAACACACCACTCACAGGATTTATCTCTTAAAATTGTACAGGCTGCAGCCTCAGATAATGCCACATAAATATGGACTGTGTGTTTATTACTGCCAGGCAAGACTTAAGCACACTAAAAGATGAATTTGCATGGCCATTTTCATCTTCCTGAAATGAAACTCCCCACTGAAAGGAAAGCTAGTGCCAAATAAACTCCAGTTATTATAAAGGATCCAAATTGGATGTTAATGACTTACTTGGACATGTAAGGCATAGGTGAAGTATAAGTGAAAGATCTACTTTGTGTCCCCCTTATTAACTGGCATCTGGTACACACTTATCCCTTTTGCGCTCTCATTTTCGCTAATTTGTGAAGACACTTGAAACTACAGATATGCACAGTAGGAATTTCGATTGAAAGTAGTGTTGTTAATTGTAAAGTGCAAATACTTTTATAACAAAGCCTGCTAAAAATATATAATGATCATGTTAAGTAGTTAATTCCTACCAGAGTTTGTACTTAGGATTTATTTTAGTAAAAATCAAATACAATTAAAATGCAGGAAATCACTTTAGTAAAATGACACCATTTCACTAAAGTTTCTCAACATAAAAGGAAAGATTAGAACATGCTTCACATTTAAAACCGATTAAAACTATTAAGATGAAATTTGCCTCATTCTTATTTATACAGCCTCTGTAAGACTTTAGAGCTGACAAAGTGATTTCTTATATTTCTTACTTTATACTGTATGTTGGCCTTATTACAAAGCATCAGCTTGATTAATTTTCCATACAAAAGTATTTATATTAAAAATTGGATTCTACAAGAAATCTGTGATGCTAGGTAGGCTGATTTGTGAGCTGTGTGAAAGCAAATGTTTGCAAACTGATCAGTTAGAACTTGACACTTTTTTACACTTTTTTTTTTGGTGGTGGTAGTTATATATCCACAGCAGAGGGGACAATTTCCTACTACAATGATCAGTGACAGTCAGAGTAAACCCTAAGGAAAATACCTTGATTTCCCAGTGGATAAATATACAAATAAACATGGCTTTTTTGTGGTAAAGTCTTTGAGGCAGCAGAAAAAGATGCATCTCCTTTACAAAGGAAAAAGTATTACTGCTTTGAATCACAATGAAACTGTATTTTATATCTGAAGTACTAAACCAGACACATCAGTGATGTTATGGTGTTACGGTCAACATTAATGGATTTAGAAAAGGAAGATTTAAGACATCAGACTTTAAAAGGGAAAAAACAATTTTATTTCATGCAGTTTACAATATGCTAGTGTTATGAAAAGGAGGTTAAAAAAATACCCACACACATTTTAATTGTGTCTTTGTTTTAAAAATGATGGCTAACTGTAAGAAACTTCAGATGTTTTGGGAAGCCCTAGCAGATTTTTTTATCCAGGGAAACTCCTTGGATTCATTTTTTTGTCCATGTCTGTGCTAAGAGTTTTGGCTAATGCAAAAACATTAAAACCAAATCAAAAAGTCAAACTCTGCTGCAGTAAGAACACTTCAGAGATAATGAATTGGCACAAAATAAAGTGTTATTGCTAATCCACTATCCAGGAAATAACATGTTGGAAGTATGGCCACTTGGATAGCAACACAGCTGATGCACAAGTAATTGTGAGACCAGTAATTTCAAACAAACAAAAACAAAACAACCTCATGAATTAGGTAGGTGGGCCGAGACAGTCTATAGGAAATAGATTTACAGATTTGTCATAGCCAGGCTCAGATGAGGCTCAGTACAAAAGCGAGTAGAAATAGTTGCCATTTGATACTTGTTCAGTTTGGTGATCTTGGTCCGAAGAAGACAGCTTGGCAACATTTCTTTTACAACATCTTGGCACTTGCTTCATCCTAGCAAGCATACATCGGCCAATTTAAGTTTCAGTAAAACTGTGCATACACTTTTGGAAAATCTTCAAAAGGAGCAAGAATCAGGTACATAGATGTATCAGCTCTTATATTTCAGATGACCAGGCCTGGAAGTCTCAATTTCCCGGTGGGTCAAAACTTAGGCTCAGCTTTCTACAGCAAGGAGAATACTCTTACAGAACTTTCTCCTGCCACAGCCACCCCGAAGGGATCAAAATAACTTCAAGTAATTTTCTCTGGTTATAATAGTTATTAACACACAACATCTGGGAAGAACCCAGAAGGCTATATATATATATATATATATATATATATATATATATATGCAGCGGTATTTTATAAACTGAAAATTCCAGAAGTTTATGCCTTGGTAGACTTCGCAAAAGTAAAGGACTGCTAAGTTGTAATGAAATATTCAGCAAGAATTTCCTGTCATAGAATTTTCCTCAAAGCCTCTCTATTGCCAGTTCTATTCACAAAAGTTGTTAAATTTCAACATAGGCAATAACGAAGTGGTGGGCAAATGTGCCGTCTTCTCTGCTGTACTCCTTACCAAGTTGCGTATTGAAATTTCAAGCAAGATAGGAACACACTTATATCTGCAATTGGTTATATCTGCAGTTTCTAAAAATGATTGTAGCATCTGTTAGAAGAAAAAAAACCTATCTGCCTTTTAGAAGTTTTTTTTTTCCTGGAACCTCAAATTAACCCTGGAAAGTATTTTAGCCCTTAACATTTCCGCACTGAAAAGAGCTCCTTCACTTAGGCAAACTGAGCAATAAAAGAAGATCTATTTAGCCCTTTAGAGCTTCAGTTTAGTAAGAAGCCCTTAAAGACAGCTACCGCTTGTTGTGAACCAAAAGAAAGAGAAGTTGTAATACACTGAGTTCAGACAGGTGTCCGCATTTTTTAATGGAATATTTTTGCTATTTTAAGATTCAATAATCCTACATGCAAACCCAGGTAATTTCCTGAGATCGTACTTAAAGCTAGAAATAACTACAGTATAAACTATAATGAAGCAAACAGACAGCATCCTCAGACTATATATTTCAAAATGTCTGTGTTAGAAGACACTTCACTGTCCTGAGCTAGCAGGTACTGTTAAAGGCAAAGCAAAATCCCATGTCTTTTTCAAGGGCCCCACCTTTCATGGCTGATTGAAGAAGTTAATTTGAAAAACTTGAAAGAGATTTTTGATGTGGAAGGAGAGAATAAAATAGGAGGAGAACGACACTTTGATTTTATCACATTTTAAGTGAACAAAATGCCACACTTCATCTTCAGACTATTTTTTTCACTTTACTTTGATCTCCATGAAAAGCCCAGTATTTCGCTGTTCTCTCATTACTTTTCGAGGAATGTACTCCAGTATACCTGAATGATTGGACAGTACACATTATAATCCATTTTCTATATAATTGCATTCATTCACACATTTCTGCATTTTTGCGTTGTAAGTTCATTTTTATAATACCAATAAAATGATAATTTGTTATTAATGTGTGTGTTAATTTGTTGGTGATACTGCTCAAAAAGAGATCAACAACTTCCAACAACCTCAACAGATGTTCAGAGAATGCAGTGTTCTGTTCTGACAATTCTGAACTCTGAAAATACCATCATCCCACTCAACACACTGGTTCCCTATACAGGCCTACAATTGCATATTCTTTTGTTTAATCCGCTAGAAATTTACATTTTTCTCCTGAAAAAAACTCTCTCAGAGAAGGAGGAGATTGATTCAATTCTGGTATCTTCAGGAAATAATACCATTCCTAATCAATCATGACTGTTCATAAACATTGCTAGAAATGGAGCTACACAGCTACTGTCTGAAGAAAATCTGAAGACAAAAAATTAGATGGAATCTTGAGCTCAATTTTTTTCAGGAATATCTTTTACTAAAGCTAAGGTGAAAGATGAAAGGAACTGGTATCATTACAAGATACCTAGCTAAATTTGAAAAAAAAACATTTTTTCAAATGTTCTGAGTATATGATTCTGAGGACTGAAAGTTCAGTAGACAATCAATATAAGCTTCTAAATACAATCAAGCCTGCGACACACAATTAAGTTACTAACAGATAAACTGCAATTACCCAGACTCCTTAATAACTCCATAATAAGTAGGAGAAAATTCCAGGTAACCTTGTATCTTTCATTAAAAAAGCTATTTTTCATTTACTGTGGGAGCTGAGTCAGACTATACTTTTGAACAGTTATGAACCAGGTGACATTCACATCTTAGCAGCTTCAGAATGGCTTCTTCATTGCATATAAACTCTTGATTTGCCACCTTCTGAAATCCAAAAGCACTTCACATAGAAATCAGTTGTCTCCCATAGAAAAAAAAAAAAAACAACTTTTGTCTAAATTAAGTCCAAACAATCTGTCTCCTAACTTTAAGAAAGAAATGGCTACAGTAAGTTTGAACTTTTCAGTTTTTACACAAGTTTTGCAAGAAGTCTGTCATTTAAGAAATGACAGACATTTAAGAAATCCTCTAATGATCTACTAAAGTAACCTCGTTTTCCATGGTCAACATGCCAAACTACTTCACTGAATATGCATATAGTGAAGGTGTAGAAAGCTAAACCTTCCGTAGAATTTTATTTTTTTCGTGAGAGCTTACCTTGATTGACTGTTTATTTTGGTACCTCTCCGTTCCTGCATTATTTTCTTCTGCTATAATCTTTTTATGCTCAGGATCCTAAATTCATAGAATCATAGAAATGATTCTATAAATTCTAGCCTGGAGTACTGTTTTGATTTAAAGATAAGCTGTAAAAATCCAGAGTTCAACTCATGCTTTTGCAGTTTAACTTTTCAATTACAGACCCCACAGTGTACATATCACTTTTACATCATCATAGGCAGGTCGCTTGAGGTAAATAGTTCCCAAATGACAGCAAAGACACAGACAAAGGACTCCAGTTTAAACTACATCAGTACATTACCTCAACCTGCAAGATGTTAACATATGAAGCAATGTTTCCAAAACTTGATGTAGATTGGACTCTAATACAACTACCTTGTTACTATAGCTAACTTTATTTGACGTTACAAGAGTCAAATAAAAAGAAACCAAACTTTTTGAGGGAATGATTCTTAATGCCTCGAAAAAGGCATATAATTGCACTTCCAACTATCTCAAAGCCTCAGATGTTCACAAAAATTAAAGCAACAATGACAATAGCAAGAACGGAAAAGTAGGTAGTTAAGTGGTCTCAAACAATAGCATATATAAAATAATTTACAAGGTACCTATTAAAGTTCTTTTTTTGTTTTGTTTTGTTTTAAAATCTGTGTGAGGTATTGGAAACAAAGTGCAGAATGATTAACCACCCATTTCCCCCAAATTTGCTACAACATGGATACAATGTAAACTCGATAGCAGGTAATCTCACCATAAAAGCATGTTTTTAAACTGAAAAAAACTCCAGTGAAAAAAACATACTTAGAAAAAAACACCCTTTTACATACTCTAAATTTGTTCTGGTTTTGCTCAGTTTGTTACTTATGCTTTACTGCTGCCATTCTTGAAAATTTCAGTTCATGAAACAAAACACTCATTTTGGGAGGAGTTAAATAAGAGAAACAACAGAAATACAGATTCAGAAGGATCATTACACAGATATTTTGGGCTTTAGAATCCAGTTAGGCCAATGCTGCGTTACTCTGTAAAGCACATCAAGAAAACAAGAAACCTAGTTGGCTGCAATTCCAAGAGCTAGAGAGCTCAGGAAATATGGTGGAGTCATGCTGTTTAAAAACACAGTGACTACTGCAGCAGAGGAAATGTTTTAATATGTACTTAACACAGACAATAGCTATGCTTATTTTCAGATACATAAGATAATCTGTTATTATTTAGGGGAAACTTGGGTGTTAAATTTAAGCGGATAAAATATGGGTGCCTAAAAAAGTATAAAAGTATAAACATTGCTCCCTACACAATTACATTTTTAGTAAATTCAATTCAGTTTTAACATTTTAAAAAAAGACAAACATTGTGTGTTGTTTTGGAGGGGCCAGCAGCTTCCAGTGCAGACCACATCCAAGTGGCAAAATGCATTACAAACCCTTTCAAGCATTAGTTGCATGGACAAAACATTTAGCCCACTGTTTAACCAGCTTAGTAGAAATGGTTTTTACAAATTGTTCCTGCCAAACTTTTATCAATGTATAATCTTTTTTTTTATTTATTATTATTATTTTTTGGAAAAAAATAAATAAAGGTAGACCCTGGGTGTTCGACAATCGGGCTTTTGTGTAAAGGATTACCAAGAGTATATGCATAAATTCTGATGTTACTGAGAATGAAAACAAATGTCTGTAGAATTCAAAACAATCTTACAGCTTTTTGAAACTCCCTTCCACTGCTTTCAGCTATGTAAGTCAATGAAGCTGAGTTTTATACCGTCAATATCATTAAGTGTTTTAAAGATGTGCGAAAGATTTTGCTCAAAACATAGTGTATTAAAAAGCTCCAGTCTTGTGTATTAGCCTTCATCAAGGACAAACTAATAAAGCCGCACCAGATGTATTCAAACGGTGTTCTTTAACTGCATAGTTGAAACAGTATAGAAAGATTGATTACAGGTATCTTGAACGTATGAAGTAATTAAGTATTTCGATTGCATGAGCTTGTCTTCACGCTCTAGGTTGATTTTAATCCCAGCCACAGAGATAGGGATCTAGGACTAACCAACCATATTTCTGTAAAACTTCCAGCTCTTGAAAAATGTCTACTGTAATTCATAGAGGTCAACACTTACAGGAATTTTTAAAAGTACAAACACATTTGAATACAAATATCTCAAAAGGAAGAAAGTTCAGTTGTTCATTTTAAGTGAATTTTGATTCCCCTTCCAAACATCTGGCTAAGACTGGAGCATAACTTTTGCAGGAGGAGACTGATTTGACAGAAAGAACATCAAGAATTACTCAGATGAAGGCCGTTTTCTCAGAGTTTAGTCTTCCCTTTGTGTATTAACATATGCCATAAACCCACAGTCAATATATACAACCTTCCTTTACAGAAACCTTTTGTCTGTTGTGTAACTTTTTACATGCTAGTTTCAGTTGATCTCCTAGGCTGTTCTTATGAAACAGAATGTCACAGAGCCATAAGGAATGTGCAGTAGAAGACAGTCAACTAGGGCTGTCACTGATTCCAAAACAATGTAGGCCCAAATATTTGCATTTGTGGGCTGTAACGTGTGTGTAGCACCAATTGCATTGTCCTTTAAATGTTTACAATGATTAGTAGGAAAATCTCTGCAAACTGATCAACATTGGGTCATCCAGCACCAAGCATTAAGTGCTACATGTCTCAGAGGAAAATATAAGTGCATGGTCATTTCTTTTCAAATGGCCAGTGTCAGCCAGCCCATAAGACATTATAACCATGCACTACAACCAAAACTTAAAACACACTCCCACACCATCTATTCCCATTAAGTAATCTTGCAACGCTTTCGGCCAGTTGACACCAGCTTATAGGCAAAAATGGTTGAAACCCAGATCAACAGAAAATTGTCTAAATCAGATTTTTTCTTTTGCAGCCAAGCCTCTTCAATGTGACAATTCACTGCATCTTGGAATAAAAGAGAAAAAATCTTCACTGTTCAATACTGTCTTCACATCCTGGAACCTCGTTCTTGCAAAATCTGAAAGAGACCAACAATTTCATAAATGAAAATTCTATCAATGTCATTCTTAAAGAATGGAGGACAAAGAACAACATAATGACTATTTCAGAAAAACTGATAATTTTTAAAGAAGCTGGTTCAAGGACATTCTTGAAGCTTGTGCTTTAAGATTGAAAAAGAAAGATTAATACATACAATGTTTTACTATCAAACATCATGAAAACTAATGTACATCACTGCTAGTAACTGAGTCTGATTAATATAACCAAAGCTTAAGGGCTGGAAGACCTAAGAAGTAAGCCATTTTATTTCATCCTTGTTCTAAAGATACTTAGGTCCCATACAGTAAATGAACCAGATACATTTTAAAACTTAGGATTTAATCTTAATTTTTTCCTATTGCAGTAAATGTCCTTAACTCTCTCAAATTTCAGCTGCAATTGTATCCCTTGACAACATGAGTTAGCAACCTAAAATGTGCACAAATGTCATACTGAGTGAGATGATGCATTCAGCTTTCAAAGACGAAGAGTATGAGTTGAGAAGAACTAAACTGACATTTGAAATAGATGTCCAGACTTGATCTTTAGCATGAACTAAATTCAGCCAACAAGATTTCTTCATAGTAAAAAGTTTTAGTAAATAGTTTTGTACAGTGGAGTTCGGATATACAAAGCTCATCAGTTGGACTCACCACCTATAGGACAGTAAATCCTACTTTGACAACAGTTTTAAAATAATTTTACATTAATATTATTTCTTCATGGAAGATCTCACAAGTTTGTTAAGCATCCCTCCCAGTCCACAGAAAAATTGTTTCTGCAGAGACAAGACATAGCACATTGTACTTTTCATGCACTACCCTGTCCATCATTATCCTTTGAATCACCCAAGCCAGGCAGCTGAGAGGCGTTGCAGCCTTTGACTTCATGAGAAGGAATGTATTTCTCGAAAATTCTGTCTAAGGAATTTCCTTCTCCCACTGTTACCAAGGAACTGAGATTCCCATTACAGTGAATAAAATGATTTGGTTTTCCCCTAAAGGCAGTTGACTTGTTTAATATACATTTTAAAAGGTGTATATTAAATATAGGGAATGAAGTCTAATGAAACCAAAATATCTGCCCCTGAAGAACCTAGGAAACCTTGTATATAGCATCCTATAACACGAAGACTATGTATTCTATTTTCATTTTTATTTTTTATTTTCCCCTTTTCAACTTTCTTCAGCACCTCCAGTGAAGAAAGGATCCATGTCTTAGGATTGACTGTCCAGGCCACCATGTTTCTCACATTGCTACTCTAACCTGAATACTGCAATTAGCAGTAATGACATCAGCTCTGAAGCTGCTTTAGTGTACCCATAGGGAAGCCTGCAAGCAAACGGTAGAACCAGTGATGACCATGGCCAAAAAAAGACTAAGCAAAGCTTCAAATGTACTTAGCACAAGTACTTTATGGGCAAGTAAAATTATCTCTAACAATAATTCATTTTCTTTTACTTCCTGGTTGTTTTCCAAGTACTGATAAGAGCTCTTCAAAACCTGGCAGAAAGCAAAGGCACAGTCCCTGGGAAATGGCATAGCTGTCTTCAATGCAGAATTTCTTTCTATGACGATTTCAATTTAATCTCATATTATGACAAACACCTCATGCTAGTAGCACTCAGTAGCACATTCTACCCCCAGAGGATTCACAGAATTTGACAGCACGCACGATCTTTGTGCCTGTTGGGTAAAAATTGTCACACCAAAAATTAACAGAGCATGCCAGTTTCATGTTTGGTTTTAAATGAAAAAGTCTAGGTGTTTGGTTTCTTTTTAATATTGTTAAAATGTTGATAATTTACCGTATCAGCCTCTTATCGGTCATTAAGCCTAATACATCATTCACAGTGGCTATAGTCAAGTAGGGTCTCACCTGCTTTGCACAATGCCATGGAATTTTTTAAGGACTGGAGTTCATAAAGACTCCACCATTTGTATGCTCTCAAGGACAGTTCAGAGTTAACTTAAAAAAAATCCACTTTATCACTTGCTCCCTGAAATGCCTGCAGTACCTGGATCTCACTTTGTGGTTACAAAGTTCTGTTTCATTTCAAAGTCAGACTTACTATTATTTACAAGTTAGGAAATGAAGTGACATTGCAGGTACTTTGATAAATTTCCAAAATACAGGATATCTCTGATGGGCTATAATGTGTTTTAAGGTATATTTTAAATGCAAACACTGCATATTTCATGAGGAGGAATCTACTATGTGTACTAAGCAAAAAACTTTTCATATTAAGATGTCGGAACGATACAGTTGCATTCTGCACGGAAAAGACAGGCCTTGAAAATTGCTCAGTAGCTGGTACTAATACATTCAAAAGGGATTAGACAAACTTACAGAATATAGTGCCAATGATACCTATTTGATGTAATGATCTGGATGCAGGTTTTAAGCCAAAATTTCTAACCTGCTCCTTACCAGAAGCTGGGGAAATACATCACGAGTTATTCTGATAAATGCTTCACGCTTAATCTCTTTCCTCAAGTATTTGGAGTCGGTCACTGCCGAGAATAAGGTATTGGGGCAGAAGTCCACATAGTGGATAACAGTCTAACCCATCAAAAGTAGCAAGTAAGTGCCAAGAGAGGCAAAAACATGGCTGAAATGAGCACCTGTGGAGTTAGAAAATATTACTGGATCAATTAATTTTGTGAATGTTTCCCATCTGAAATGCAACATTTGAGTTTATTCTTTCCTAAAAGATAAAAAAATGCTTTTAAGATTAATAGAGTTAGAATTACTTTCTGTAACTTCAAGAGCACATACAAATAAGACAAGCTAAGCCTGATCTAGATGTTGAACTTGGCACACTGCTGAGCCAGTAAATCCAACATAAAATAGAAAATTCCATCAGCTCAGGCAATATTATAACACATTTTACTTGGTACTTTTTCTGCAACCCCTAACTTTACTAAAGAGGAAATGACTTATCAGCAAGCTCTCAAGGGAAGTGTTCCATCCACCTCTGTTTAGAAATTGGGTGAAAGAGGATCTTCTATAGCCATGAACAGTGACTTTGTCCAAAGAGGAAAAGAGAATATTGAATTTAAATTATCAGGAATTCTATCAAAATTGGAATTACTAATTACTGAAAGAATGACCGGTTCTATTCTGCAATCCGAAACTCCTCCTTTTTTCATGAAAATAAAACTTTAATGAGACTTCCTGAAAATTTTAGTCACTTTCTGTGCAAAAATGCTGAGAGAAGATGTCTCAACACTAACAGAGGTAACTAAAATTTGAAAACAGTTAGGGCAGGTCTTTTCTTAAACTGCCAGTGGCTAGGATTGTGGAATATATCTTGAGCAGAACCAGGCACTGAAGAAGATTTCATGTGAAAACACGCTATTAGCTAAACAGAGACCTTCATGGATAACGCTCCTCTGAACTTATACTTTAGATCTGTTGTCTTCAGAATTTTCCTGCTTTCCATGCTTCTGTTGTTTTTCATCCAGATGCAGCAGATCCAAAGTTGACTTAAAAACTCTCAGCAATGGTGAATAAACTCTCTGATCCTAAGGGCCCAAGTGTGATAGTTCCTTCCACTCAGAATAAATCTGCTGCAGACAGAATAACATCTTAAGAGACTTTCTGTCTCTCAGGCAGCTGAGAAAGCTTGCATTCAATTCCATCAAAGGATCAATTTACTTTTTTCAGTAAAGCTTCAGATTTGATCCATTCCTTGCAACCATTCCAGAAGGCTTAGCAAAAGACCTTATTCTACCTCAGCAGTAGTTTCTGTTAGCATCAGGAAAGATAATAATCATAGGATAATAGAATGGTTTGTGTTGGAAGGGACCTTAAAGATTACCTAGTTTCAACCAGCTGTAATGTATCTTCTTCTTCAGCTGTGTGGAAGCAACACTTCAGAGAGAAGTATAAGGCTGCTTTACAGCTAAAATATTCAGCTGTGTAGATGAGAAGCTGGAGCTCAATCTCATGCAATTGCAAGCATCTTTGATATATACAGATTCCTGATGTGACCTGTAAAGTACCTTGATCTTCAGTAAGATGTCAAACTGCAGTAGAAAGGACCTGACCCTTCTGTGGAGAGAGTTGTTTCCTGTGATAAAGACAACTGTAGCACTAAGATTACATCATGTGCCTGTATTTGCCAGGTCTTGATTAAAAAATTATTAATTTCAAAATTATCAGATCTGTTGACTACACTGCACTTCAGTTAAGTTTGTTAATTTATTGCCACATCAGACATTTGCTGAAAATTTATACTCCAAGTTTGTATGAGACACCCCTACACATAAAAAGTAATTGACAGAAAAGGTGGTGCAAGGAAAATATAAATCAAAACCAATTTTGATCCTATAGTATTTCCCCCTAGAACCTATGTGAAGCACTTTTCTTCTCACCATAACTTTAAAGGTATGGATCATAGTACAGCTGATAACAGCAACATTGATTACTCTGTCAAAGAAGCAACATCCAGAACATGTATTCTGTTTTTGCTAACCATGCCACAAATATAACCACAAACAAATACACCACCAGGACTAGCCAAAGGACAGCACTAGTGGGGGCAGGAATTGGATGGGGCAGAAAAGCATCTGGGTAAAATCCTAGGGCAGCTAGTGCTCACCATGACATTTACACTTAATCTGAGTCATTCATATCGTAATCCGTTTCTTCATCTTCACTCTGAGTGGCATGCAGCATGCAGCAAGTATAGAGAAAGGAAAGGAAAAGAAAAGATTGCAGGTGAGTCAGTGCTGCAACAAAGTACAGTCCACTTACACTTGAAGCATCTAGGAGTGACATTTATTTACTTTTGTCCAGGATCCCCGTTCTTTGTAAGAAAGTACGGCAGCAGACAATTTCAACCAGGAACACTATAGATTTCATGAAAATGTCCTTTCCCAAACATCCTACAGTCAGCAGATAGAAGCCAATAGTGCCATGCAATGTAACAGGAATCTTAGGTACAGAGAAAACTTAAATAAACCAGAGTTGGTATCTTTATTCCACTAACTGTTCCCCACATATGGGGAAGGATAGCACTTGAAAACCTAACTTTGGATGCAGATTTTATGAACAGGCTTTGGTCATTACTTCCAAGAGTGACAGATAAATGAAGTGGTATGAAAGAGAAGAATGCTTGTGGGAACACAGGCTATCTTTTAATAATGCCATGGCTTCCTGTAAAAGTCACTGAAACAATTTAAGTCAATGCTCCAAATGGGGTTAAATTCCCTCTCTCAGGCATATTACAAGGCTACGCAAAAGTCAGCTACTAACAAAAGAACTAAGAAAGGCAGGTGCTTAAATATACTCAAAGACTGGTACTTTACTATCTGTTAAATAGTTTTGTTTGTAATTTGTTTTATTTTTTGGTGAATTTTGACCTGCTCATTTTTCTCCTTGAAAATGCCAGTGACAGGAAAGTGATAAAATTGCTTTGTGGAAAACATACACTGCAAGACTGATCACCCCTAATATTTCATAGCACGGCACATCTTCTGCCATTTGTCGCTATATTCTTTCTATGCTTTACATCGGCAAAATAACGTGTTATGCTTTGTATTGCCATGTTTGAGTTTCACCAATACATAGTTCAGTTAAATGGTGTACAGGTTTGAGAGTCAGTAAAGACTGCATGGACCAGTAACAATGAGAGATTCTGATTATGCTGGAATCCCACATTTCAAAGTTTTAATTGCTACTGTTTCCCTCTTCTAACCTATCTAAGCAAACTGTTTTCCAAACAAGAAAGCATAAAAAAAAAGTCTCTAAGAAGGAATGAGGTGAAGTTTGATTAGATGGGGTATCAGAGAATGCTTTTTCCTATTTTGAAAGTCCAGTACTATTAATTTAAAATTGAAGTGCGCATCAATAAAAATTACATACTGGTGCTTTTTTTTCTTTCTGTAACCTAATCTGCTGCAAAAGTAATAGTTAGGAAGACTTTCTCATTGTTTCTAGAAGACAGTCCTAGGAGGTGAACGTGTCTTTCTGTATATATCACTGTATACCATAATTTCAATCATACGAACTTCACGAAGACCAACTCAGACACTAATGAACAGGCTGCAGATGGGATCTACTGGATCAACAGTTCCCAAAGACCAGTCCAAATTTCTCACACAGCTGTCAGAAACCTCTCAAACAAAAAGGAATTCCTCCCCCCATGCCCCAATGCAACACATAGCTATAAAATATATAGCAGAAACACACTGTATCAAAAACGATTTTTCAAGCATTGCCATTTATTGCTAGCAAAAGCTCAACTCTTCCAGGAAACAAGGAGTGAGTGCTTATATCGCCAACCAAAAACTATCAATGAGTCTCATTCATTGCCCTGGTCAAATTATGCTCCGCACTCTTCTCCAAAATGATGACCAAGAAGCCCTTGAATGGAGAGGTCTAGGATTTAGCTTCTCTCAGAGCTACTAATTGTACAGGAGTTGAACCGTGCCCTGAATTAGTTTTTCTTTTCATGGTTTAATAGTTTGATTTGATTCATATTTTCTATTAAATTAAAGATGCAATGTAACTCTGGCAACTTCTGAAGTTCCCTGAAGATGTACTACTATTCCTTAAGAATGTGTGTAGCAGGTTCAAGAATTCCACTCTTTTTTTTTTTTTTCAGGCATGTATCCCAGCCATAAACTATTGCCACATCCCTCTTTGTCAACTTTTCGATTTTCCTTAACCATTCTGGTGAAAGCAGACCATGATTAGGGTTCCGGAAAGAATGAGACATGGCTTACACAGGTTCACTGTTTACCCTTGATTACATTAATCCCTTACAACTCCTTGGAAATCTCATCTCAACAGCAACAAATTAGCAGAAATCAATCATTTCACTAAGCATCCAAACAAAAGCCTGGAGTACTTTTAAAGTGTAATTTTAAAAAATGTCTCCGTAGATGTAGCAGCAAAATGAAGTTACACAGCAGAGGAAGTAGTGAAGTTTTATCTATTTGGGGCCTCAATGCCAAGACCCACATCACATTTTAGCATTATTTCAAGATCTATTACTTTAAAAGTGATTCTTGAGAAAGCAATCAATCATTGATGTTCTATCAACTGTTTCCCATATACACATACTAAATGAAAAGCTTTTAAGCCAACTACAAAAAGTACCCAGTTTACCTGTAGTAGTTTCCTCACACAAAGCAATAGAATATGCTTACATACATAACTAGTCTGCCTTATTACTGTTCAGTTGTTTTTACATCTTTCATTTGTACAGACTCTGAAATACAACTGATGAAAACGCTAAGATACTGTACCCATTACAGTCTTTTTATAAAGCAGGTTACAGAAAGGAAGGAGAACTAGGTGAAAACCTGAAAATAATAGGCTAAAAAAATCTTCATTTTACAACATATTGCACACTGTTTTTCAAAGACAGCATTCTAAAATCCCCATTCGTGACAGTAAGACGTCTTCAGCTCAACTTAAGCAAGGAAAACATTTTTCAAATGAATCATTTAAAGAATAAGGAGTCATTAAAATGTGTACGAAACAAAATGTAGATTCTCAACTGTAAACAGCAAATATCTGTGAATACTCAAAAAAACAGGATAGGTATCAGGAACAATACAGAATATTCCATTTAAAGAAGCCATCCAGTATAACAAATTCATGATGACTTTACCATTTACACTCTCTTATACAATGAACAGGGAACCATTATCAGTTTTGAAGGAGGGAGAAAAGGCAATTAAATAAAAGTTCAGAAGAGAGATAGGCCTAGCATGACTTAGCAAAGTCTACCTGTTTTGACAATATTTCTTTACTCCGATGTCTAGTAACTTACCTTTGCTTTTTCACTGGGTTCACTGGTTGTGCCATAGGGAGTGTTATGCAATTCCTTCGAGACAACACACAGAAATTCAGCCTGATCTTCATTGCCATAGTTATAGGAAGAACCAATACTGACCAGCTGAAAGAAGAAAAAAAGTCAGTTGCATTTCCATATAAAACAAATCCCATAAATTCTCATGAGAAATAACACTCCTCACTCTTCAGACTGATGGCTGTGCCTGACGCATGACTCTCTACTTCAATGCAAATACATTTTGATGTTGACAAATACACTGACAATCTGATGATAAGATAAACATAGCTTTTCTGTTTAAACATTTACAGAATTAATGGTTTACAGTTATGATTATACTGTCAAAGAAAAGGGTACAAAGGCAGGCCAGTGGAGATGCAGCCTGTTCCCTGTTCCTGCTATTTAATGGAAACCTTCCCATCCTCCAAAGTTAATTTTAAAAACATTTGAATGTGGTATCTTAATGTGGTATGACTTAGTATGTAAATGGCTGCATGCAGGAAGCACTTTAGCCTGGAGGGATACCTACCACTATATTTACAGAATAAAAATACTTCTGCCAAAACATATTTTGAGTAGACAAAGTCAAAATTTGTCCTTCGTCGGAAAACAGCAAGACACAGCATGTTGGGACACTAAAATTAACATCTGAAATCCACGTATACTGCTATGAGAAATTTAATTTAGGAAGCACTACAAGCGGAAGCCATGTATAATGAAATGTGACCTATTTACAAGCTCCTGCAAGTCTTGATACTGAATGATAAATGACAATTTACTGATAAGGAAGGATATAATCAACATCAGTATTACCTCATATGCAGCACGTCTATCAAATGGCATAAGTTTCATATATTTTGTCTTACCTTACACACGGTACAGTTACCTAATGCTAGCTTTACATAGCCTGCCTTTCCCAGACAGAATCAATTCAGATGTAGCTGGTTCATTTTTTAAACGTTTATGTCAAAAGCATGACAAGATAATGTATGGTGCTATAATTACTGACACAGTTCAAGGACCTAAAAAATCAAATTGTTGCACAGATACACTGTATCTAAATGTCATTACTGAAACTATATTACATCTACCTACCAAACCACCACAAACATGTAACAAGGCTGTCCTATTCCTCAGTCTCTATTATATCATTAAATTGCCCTAGTAAGGCTCCACAGAAAAGGCTTGACTTGTGTTTTAAAGCAGCAGCATTTGAAAAGCTATGGCTATTTGTCTAAAAATAAGCGTACTTCCATTAGTCTAGCAGACCACCAAAGAAAGTAAAAGACTTGTTAGAGTAGGAAGGATGAAGCCAAGATGAAATCTTGGTCCAGAATCTACTTGAGGGATAAGACAATTTCCCCAACAAAAGTGGAAGGCAGACCAAGGTAAAAAGCAACTTCCATAAACCACTGTCATGAGAAAATAAAGCCTAATTGTACTTTTAAGGAGAGAGAAGAGAGAGATACTCAGATGTTCCAGCACTCTGGTAAGACAGCCAAGCAAGAACATCTACAGACTGAAAGAGCTAGTGTCTATGAAGAGCATCAGGCAGTATGTCTGCAGAAAGAAACAACCTGATGCCAGACCTAGGTAATATCAAAGCTTCCAGACCCGGATGGCATTACAGCACGCCTAATCACAGCTATATGTCCCATTCTACAAAGCTCATCTTCTGTTCCTACTGTGTCCTGCTTAGCGCTACAGCAAGACTATCTTCAAGGCCTCTCTTTAAGGAGGGAGAAGGAAGAGTAATTGAAAGGAAGATTATTCTCCTTCCCACTTTAAGCAGAACTGCCAGAAAGTAGAACTGTCATGTGGAGTTGTTGCATACCCAAGACTGAGCAACACCATTTGATAGTATAATTGATAACAATTTTTAGAACAACAAAAAAAAAGCTGTTAAGTTGGCTCTAAGCCTGTTGAAGTGGTATAAAGTTTAGTCTAAAATGTAGAAATAAAGTTTAAAATAAACTTTAAAATAAAGAATTATTATATAATATATAATATATATATAATAATATAATATATAATTATTTTATATATAAAATAAAGAATTATTCTTTTAAATAAAAAAAGTTTAGTCTAAAATGTAGAAATATTTTAAACAGTATTTTTAACCCACTTATAGACCAGAACACATTCAAGAAGCTGGATACATGTTTAAAAAAACATACGTAATTAACCTTCTCTGAAGAGAAATTTGAAGAATAAAATTCAAGCATATGATTTGATTCAGTATAGTCAATTTTTCTTCTTGCAAAATGGCAAGAACTTGATATTAGATAAGCTATAACAGCTGTAGTAATTATCCTACCAGAAGAAAATAATACTTCTTTGCTCACTGACACGCCACAGTAATAAGTGATTTCTCTGAAAGATATGATACAAGATCCAAACATTAGCCAAATGTTCAATCCTGATTCAACTAGGTTGATAGTTCCTCAGTTGATAGCTACTTAAATCCTCCACTAATGCTTTATAATTCAAATTAGTTGACCTTTTGCATATAAGTCTTTTTAGGAGATGTGTCAGACTATTTATTAGCTCACTGGACAAAACTATTGATGTTGCTGACTACAATAAATATAGATGACTTTTTGACATTAAATAGTTGGTGCATTTCAAGACAAAGTTTCTTTTGCAACGTTAAACACAAGTTCTTCAAAACTTCAATGCACTATACTCCTGTAAATAGTTCTACATGTCCACAGCCTATGACATATTATTTGTGTAGTTATCAATAGGATGCTACAAACTTCATCTTAGCTTCAAGATGCATGAACAGCAATAAAGGAGATAGCAGAAAAAGAAACAGTGAAAAATGGTTGCAGATTAGAACTGTAGTGTCAGAAAGTATGCTTAGAAATAAAGCAGTATTGTAGCAAGTCATCTCAGTGTTCCCAGCGTAGGCAGCAACATTTTAAGAAGGATGCTGATAAACTGGAAGGAGTTCTTAAACCTCTCTGTGTCCCCCGCCACCTTCTTCGCCCCTCAAAACAACACAAAAACACAGCAAATCACTGCATCTATGTATTACAATGCATAGGAGGAGAATTTTCAGGTTTTTCAGCCTGCTGCTTCTCATGTTTTCTGAAAGGACAAACTTTTTTTTTTGTCTCAACAGCAGATAAAGTTTTTTTTCTGACCAACAACTTAAGAAAGGAAAAAATATTCTTAAACTATGAATTTCACAGATTTGTATGATTATATATACATACAGATACATATAAATACATGTATATGTATATATGTATTTTTCCTCATTTTTTTTTCCTTCCATGTGTTGAGTTCCAACAATGTCATAACTGAGCATAGGAAAATGTAAACATTACGTATCACAGAAAATTTATTTGATTGTGATCCATTCATTGATTGCATGGAATAAAGTTCCTGACACTACTAGGCTATCAGCTGTAATTAACAAAGGCACAAATGGAGAGCAAGTAATTTTTCTTTTTCATAAATCAAGAGAAGCAGAATTATTTGTATTATACTGCTTGATGTGCCAATACATGTCAGGGTTTTCCTGAGAAGACACAGAAATAACAAGAAGAAAGTCTCTGCGTCATAAAGCCTGAATTTTAAAGTAAGATAAAAGATGACAATCAGAAAGGTCAAAGGAAAAAAAAATGGCATAAATTGTTTGGCAAAATTCTGGAGAAAGGAAAGGGTGGAAGCTAGTGACTTCTGGTACCAAGAGGACAGCCCCTGCCCCACCTAAGGGCATACATCTACAAAACAGGTTTACCACCCTCAAAGCTGACGGAAAGCCAGATGTGCCTACAAGCAAAGAATCTGGTCCACCTAACCCTAAACCATGCAAGGCCACTAGGAAGAAATGGTGAGTCGTCGTAATGGGTGACTCCCTGCTACACGGGACAGAGGCATCCATCTGTCAGCCTGACTTATCAACTACAGAGGTTTGCTGCCTGCCAGAGGCCCAGATCTGGGATATTGTGGAGGGACCACCACAGCTTATCCAGCCCTCTGACTACTACCCCCTGCTTTTACTCCACATGGGCATAAACGATACTGCAAGGGAAAATCAAGACTGTATCAAAAGTGACTACAAAGCTCTGTGGGCAACGGTCAACGTTAGGGGAGCCCAGGTGGTGTTGTCTTCAATACCGCCAGAGAGGTAAAAAGGTGCGAGGAGGAAGGCACCCCTAGCATAAGTCAATAATTGGCTATGGAATTGATGTTGGAAACAACATTTTGGGTTCTGTGACCATGGGACCCTGTTTGTGAACCAGCATTTCTTTGGGAGAGATGGAATCCACTTCACTGAGCAAGGTAAAGATACTTTCACCAAAAAACACGAAGTCAGGCAAAAATGCAAGGAGGCCTGTGTGGATGAAGAAGGTGCTCCCAGACAAACTCAAGCGAAAAAAAAAAGGAAGCATACAGAGGGTGTAAGCAAGGATGGGAATACAGAGACATTATTTGAGCATTCTAGGATGAAGTTTGGAAAGCTAAAGCCCTGAAGGAATTGAGCCTGGCCGGGGATGTCAAGGACATCAAGAAGGGCTTCTGTAAGTATACTGGCGACAAAAGGAGAAGTAGGGGAAAATATGAGCCTGTTGCTGGACGAGACAGAGTACCTGGTTACACAGGACAGTGAAAAGGCCACTGTACTGAATGCCTTCTTTGCCTCAGTTTTCACTAGCAAGACTGGCCTTCAGCAATCCCAGTCCCCATAGAGAAGATGGAAAAGAAGACGTGCCTTTGGTGGAAAAGGATTAGGCCACGAAATACTTATGCAAACTGGACATACACAAGTCCATGGGGCCTGATGGAATGAACCCACAAGGACTGGGGGAGCTGACAGTTCTTGGACAGATGACCCAGCTGGAAAGCATCTTGGCAGAAAAGGACCTGGGGGACACCAAATTGAACATGAGCCAGCTATGTGCCCTTCCCGCAAAGGCCACATTAAGCGAAGTATTGCCAGCGTGTCAAGGGAAGTGATCTTTCCACATTCCTCAGCAATAGTGAGGCCAAACCTGGAACACAGTGTCCTGTTCTGGTCACCCCAGAACAAGAGAGGCATGGCAATCCTGGAGAGAGCTTAATGAAGGGCCACAAAGATGCTGAAGGGACCAGAGCACCTCTCCTAGCAGGAAAGGCCAAGAGGGACTGTTCAGCCTGGAGAAGGGAAGGCTCAGGGGGATCTTACCAATAAGATATGAGAGAGAGTGCAAAGAGGAAGGAGCCGGGCTCTTTTCAGTGGCATCCAGTACCAGGACAACACAATGGACACAAACTGAAACACAGGAAGTTCCATCGGAACATCAGGAAACACTTATTTACTGTGGAGATGACTGAGCACCGGCAGGTTGCCCAGAGAGGTGTGGAGGTGTCTCCCTCCTTAGGATATTCAGAAGCCATCTGAACATGATCCTGGGCAACCTGCTCTAGTTGGTCGTGCTTGAGCAGGTGAGTTGGACTAGATGACCTCCAGAGGTCACTTCCCACCTCAACCATTCTGTGATAAGTAAGGGCGGACAGAGACTACCTGATGCCTACCCACAGTCAGGCTTGTTTTCAAAGAGAAAAGAGTTAAAGAACTTATGATAAAACTGGCATAGCTGAAAGAATAGGTCAAATCATTCCCACATCAAGTTATTCAATAGCAGCAGAAAATATAAATCTCTCCGTCTTAAATCAATGACTGTACACCTAAAAATATCCCTCTGAAAGGTAAAATGGTTGGTGCATCACTTTTAGGAACATTATTTTTTAAAGTGAACAAATCTCACACGTAGCTGAATTGAGACAGATTCAAAACGTGACATTTCAATAACTTGTCTATCCTGGTTTAACAATATTGATTCAGATCTATACAATGGATTTACAGGACAAAATTAGCAATAGTATTACCAAATATAAACACTCCAACTTGCACAAGCAACATACTGCCTACCTCCCTTTCTCCTCTGCTTTTCTCTTACTCATATTAACTAACTCTTCTTCATGACTACCAGTTTTCTTCTCTCTCTGTGGTTGTCTGATTCTCAAAGCTCAGTAAAATACACCACAATTATTCTCAAGTTCTATTTGAATATTCTTCTACTCTGAGTATTACTGCTTCTATTTCAGACCTGGTGAACTGCTTGTATACCAGAAGGCTTGTCTTGGAAACTTTTTTTTTTTAATACTAACAGTTGATAGAATGAAAGAAAGTCCTCCCCTCTATTTATTTATTTACAAATTACATTCTGTGAATGGCCCATACTCCATTTTGAGTTCTACTATGTTCACTCAACTGCCTTCTCAAATTATTTGCAAAAGGCTAAAAAGATATACGCATCAGCCCTTAAGTCAGCACTGATGAATGACTCTAGGACAATAAGTGTATTTATTTCAGACCTCTTGATCAATTTTCAGACTTCAAATCTATGAGCAAGAAAGGTTTCCTTCCAGATTTTTTTTATTATTTATTTTTTATTATTTATTTTATATCTGCTTTCATTTCTTTACTGCCTTCACCCATCTCCCATTTTATTACATTGAACTTTACTTTTAGTTCTCAACGACAAACACATGAACAACATCATGCTGCCTGTACCCTATACATCCTTAACTACATTCAACATTCCTACCCAGCTCCAGGAAGTCTGCAAACCTAGTACATTAATTTTACATTCCAAATGTTACCTATGCAACTCCAGGAAACAGATATTGCTTAGTACCTTGAAAATAGATTCTGGAATATACTTCAGCAGCAGTCTAAGTTTAAAATCTAGAATTGCAAGAATAAGTGTCCATATCATAGGCAAGGTTCTGCTCATAAGTCACTTCACTGTCATATTATCTTCATGGTGTTATACTAATCTTTTAGACTGAATAACCATACATATAGCAAGGAAAACAACAAAAGCTCCAAGTATTTTATTGGAGAAAAATACTAAAGAATACCAGGTTCCCAAATCAATTCACGTAACACACTATGAAACAGAGCACAGCTATGTAGAGAACTTGGAACTGCCTCCGGTATTACTGTCTAGCAAAAAGATCTTGAACACTGGAAAGTAACGCAGTGATTAAAAGAGCAGTGACTTGGGAACAAGGGGAGCAGAAAGGATGAGACGGCCTAATAGCAAAAAAACAAAACCAAAAATACCTCAAGATATTCCTTCCTCTTGATACAAATTTTAAAAGTAACTGCTGCTTTTGTTATCCCCTCAATCCTCCATATTTTTCATCTCTGAAAATTTGTTTTTCATTTTTACTGTTTTAATATATTTCATCCACCTAATAACCAATTATGTTTTGAGTTACCAGAAATAAAGGACTCGGGACTCTAAAGTTAACTCGTTATTAGGTATGCGAAATATATTTGAACTGGAAGAATGCCCCTTTTGAAATCAGTGAACACGAAGTTGTATTTACAGGGCTTCTAATATTTAAATTGTACAATTTTACTTAACAACTATGGACCAAAGGCTGTTAACTTTGGAGGAAGATTTAAGGAAAAAAAGTTACCTATTAAAATAAGAACTCTTCTTTAGAAAAACTTTTAACTCAAGTCTAAATAAACAATTCTTTGTTTGCTTTTTTTTTTTAAACAATATGAACATTCATAATGTGCAATGAAATACTGTGAATATAAATAAAAGCCAGTCACAAATACATACAAACTACTATGTGCTGTACACCTAGGAATAAAGTGGAATGATTTGAATGCAGCAGAAACGCAAGGAGGCCAAGCATATCAGTGTGAGGGCAAAAAGAACGGTGCGACACACCTCACTGCAGCATTTCTGGAAGCATCTCTCTTCCCCTTTCACTTCCCGTGACACTATCAGGAGATACTCTGACTGCTGGGCCCGGCCACAGCCATACTGGGAACCTATACTGACAAGCTGAAATAACCAATCAGAGCAAAACACAAAAAGAAACCTTTGTAAAGCTGAAGCACATACCATTATCCAAATCATACAAATAACAGATGAGCTCAAATGTGTTAGTAACAATTACTTGCCCCTAGAACAGTTGCTACCAAGCTAGAAATTTAATTTTAACTTACTGAAAAGTTATGGAGGCAGTTGCAAAGCCGTCTGATATTTCAAGGGAAGTTAACTGATCATAAGTTAGAAAACTCTCCATATCATTGTGGTGTAACCAACTACTCTGAAAAACCTAAACAAAGTTTGGCGTATTATGAAAGTGAGAGCATTATTTTCCTGTCATACATGCCAAGTGCAAACAGTAACGTGGATATAAGACTGGAAGGTGTTATGCAAAACAACATATCCAGCCTGTACATTAAAGAACCTCGTCTTGTTCCAAAAGTTAATATATTTCCTTAGCTATATTTTATTTAAGTCATCTAGAGGAAAAAAGAAATTTAAGAAAATTGAGCATTCCAAACTGGTTTCAGAATAGCCAATTTACAGAAGACCCAAGAAAAGAACTGTAGCGTAAAAAATTGTCCCGTTCCCATGAAGGTTAGTACCATGAGCTCTGTTCACAATTGCTAGATGTCTAAAAATTCAGAAGTTCATAACAATCTCAGCAATATTTCACAATTTATTACAAAAAAATATTTTATCTTAATAATACATGGCACTTCCTAACCCGTTTAAATTAAAGCACAGCCCATCAGCGCACTTCAGAAAGGTGAGAGCTTTACATTAAGTGCGAAGAACTAGACAACGACCTCCTATTCACAGTATACCGAAAATCAACACTGACAAGAAGACTCATGGACAGTAAATTTATTTATCCTGTAATTGTTACGTGAATAATTTTGAAGGCAGCTGCTAAATACTGTCCTTCTCATATAGCGAACCTATTGAAGACAGCATTACGGTGACAGACTCATGTTACATAATCATTAAAATTTACATGACTTACATGCTGTTGTTGTCTAAAGCCTTTGTATGTGGCAATGTTACATAGCCCAAAGTTTCTCATTATGCAGTAATGCCAAAATGTTATTCTTCTGATTGCCTGAAGAGGTAACAATGGAAGCTAAAAATAATCCACAGACTAACACATTAAAATCACGGAAGTGGGGCAGCGCAACTATTAAGGCTATTTTTTTTGGAATGAAACTGATATATAATTGCACTTTTCTAGCAGCACTCATTCGCTTTCTTTAGAAAAGTGCATCAGTGCATAAATTGATAACTCATAAGTGCACCAGCGGTTTAACACTTTCCTCTCCTATTTGTCACATCCAATTGTATTTTGATAGAAAAGTAGAAATATTGAGGGAAAAGATATTTCTGATCAAAAACAACTGCTAAAACATGTTACATAGGGCACAGAGTACAGGGACTCTCAACCCACAGGAATATTATTCCTCTGAAAAAGTTGATGATCTCATACCATCAATGTTAATATATGCATAGCATGGTAGGCGCCATTCCAAAGAGTGCTTCGGAAGGAAGTACACTGCCGAGCAACAAAGAGTTATTTAGAAAAAAATACATTACAGAAATGCTACTGCGCATTCAAATCTTCATAATAAAACTGCTTGGATTATACAGAGTATTATAATTATGTTCTAAGTGAAAGATGTCTACTAAAAGCAGGTCTGCCATAAAACCAAAGGAGAGAACGACCTGGTCTGAGGAGAGGAGAAGCTGAATAATAAGGGACCATACAGCTACTGTGTCTACCTACTTCAAACTGTGTGTCCAAGAGAGAGCAACATGTGGCAAAAGCGAAGTAGGAAGGAAGCTGGATGAAATGAAAGACATAACATTCAAGAAAACCACTGGAGTTTTCCAAAAATATAAATTCTAAGAGAGATTATAATGGTTCTTTCTGCAGTGGCGCTGCCAAAGCAGTAATACTCCCAAATATAATATTCACAAAGAACACAGGATTTTAAGACAGCTAAAAGATATAGTATCATTTATTCTGTTAAAAAGAAAAGAATCTCTGTTTTGTAGTGAAAGCTAGTTTCTCATGACAAAGAATATCTAAAAAACTTTGTCAATGCACTGGTCAAAAACCAGCCATGTGGATTTAGTGAGAGCTTTTTCAAGTGACTTAATACTGAGTTTCTGGCATGCCAAATGGATCTTTTAATACTTGAACTGGAGAACTGAAGCATAAGAAGCTTTCTCTGTGTTGGTTTAGTTTATTTGATCATGGCTTTCTCTATGATACAAAAGCCTTACACGTTTTATTGAATACAAACAAAACATTCTTTTTTAGTTTTGTGTGCTGTATTCTTAAAATGTTCCTTTGCTGTGTTATTAGGGGGAGAGTGCACGGGATAAAAAGTTTGTGCTTATATTCTGATCTCTCCTACAGCTGGCACCAGACACTGAAAAAGATGTTGGTTGAGCACTTGGGTCTCATTCCAGAGTTAACAGAACCATTGCTCCTGTGCAGTTTAGATATTCTGGTAGGAGAGGAATGTAAAAGATGAAGAGACCATGTACTTAGTTTCTTATTCCCAGAGATCATCAAAGAGAAAAGAAAAATCATTTTGTAATTTCACATTGTGTTTTCCAATATACTTATGTACTTTCAAAGTTATTTTTACGCAGTGCAAAGACGGAAACACCTGTAGCTCATGCCCATCCAGCTTCTCATCTGCACTGGTTAAGTCTTCCCTCTTACACATATCAGTCCTTTACCTGAAGAACCACTGCTTTGGCCTAACTAACAGTTATCTCTCAAGCTCATCTCTTTTACCAAATGTCTGCCCTACCATTTCTATAAACTTGCATTAGTTTATTTTGGTTTATTCACCCTGCTGCTGTGTAGACCCCAAAGAGTTACATTTCAAATATGATGTATGTTTTTATAGAAAGTCAGATCAGTTTAACCAACAGAGAGCTACAGCACTTTTGTTCTCTGACAAATAAGAATACAAATCTGAAATTTCAATTTAATTGTGTATCTTTTTATTAATCCAATTTCTGATAACAATTGTGCTTAAAAAGATGCACAGAATTGACTTCCTACTCCTCTTTCACATAACTAAATTTTTACAAGACTTCGAAATTATATCCTATACGTTTCTGTTACCTGTTCAAATTTCCAGCCATCAGACATTGTGGAGACCATTTGAGTGAGTTCCTCTTCCTGGCACTGCAGCACCCTGTACACGTGTTTGACTGGCACCTTTAGGAAGAAATATAAGATGCTCAATACAGCATGGAATTCACTATCTTTATAACTTTGTGACATTCTTTAGAAATAGTAAGCACCAACCCATTTTTTTGTAGAATTCTCATTTGCTCAGGGTCACCTTGCTCAGTGCTTCATGAATGTTTCAGGGACTGAAAGTGCTACTTAAGACTTATAATAATCTTAAGACTTATCCATAAATAGATGGGCTTCCTACATTGTTCCATGTCGTAGCAAACCACATTAGTCAAAATCAAGGCTAATATTCTGCCTTTAAGGGATGTCTGACCATACTCAAAAATATCGTTATTTCTCTGTCAAGCTACCTTCTCCAGAGCAATGAATAACTAGGACCACATCAGGTGAAACCCTGCAGAAAATACTGCTATTCCACAACCCAGCTTCAAATTTGGCAACAGTACGCTTGTAATGTCTCTATGAAGACTCAGTCGAAGGCCAGAGAAGCAGAGTTAAAGAACAATCACAAACTTGAATACTCTTTACTTAACAGTTTCTCTGTGATATTCATTTTATGAAGAAACATTCATGAGCTGATTTGAGAAGAGGCAGGGTCTTCAAAACTATAGAGCACCATAAATAAAGTAACTTTAGTTCCCATCTTAATATTCTGTAGCAAACAACATTTGTACGTATGCTGTATAAACAGCAGTTATACATCTCATCATATATCTCATCATATTCAGAGCATTTAAATGTATATGAGAAAAATAATGCTAGCCAAGGTGTTTTCTAAAATAGCTATTTCCAGAAATATTTTGACAAAGAAATTTCACTATAACTAGACATTTTTGAACAACTGTTGAACAACAGAATTTTAGTTTTTGAACGAGAACTGGAACTGTTTGCTTGTGCCTTTTGTGAAGGGTACAGCCACTCAGTATCTTACCGGGGAAATGAGCAGTTATGGAAAAAAAAAAAAAGGAACCACCCATTACTTACTATATCATAAATAATCAAAAACACAGTAGAAAACAGCCTCACCTGTGAGATTTTGCTGTCTCTTTCTCTTATTTTGTCCTTTACCAGTTTTATTAGTGATGTGATATTGTAGAATTCAGCCTCTTCCAGTACACCTAGTATGAGAACATTTTTTGAAAAGAGCATGTAACCAAAGGTTCCCAGCCAAAATCACCATCCAGATTCTATGAAGACCTTCTTTTCTGCTACAGAAAACAATTTATTTTGCCCTAGGATCAATTTGTTTACCAGTCTAACTGTTCTGGCTTCCTTCAGGCAGATGTAGTTCGTGGTCTAGCTCATTCTGAAAAACTGCCCTAAAAACAAACTGAAAAAAACTGATGCCATTTCATACGCAGAATGAGAGGCAGGAAATAAAAGCAAACAAACAAGAATAGGAGCACAAATGCCATTCTACAGCAGTCTGATGGACCACCATAGCTCAAGCCCTGTCTCTAGAACACTAAAGAAAAATCCAAATACTCCCACTGAAAGTTCTCTTACTGCCAGCGTGCAGAAAATTTTTCTTCTTGTCATTTGAGATCTCTGTCCCTGAACAACCTCTTTAAGATTCTGACTGCTGTAGCATACTACAGACTGCAACAACTCACATGTTCAAGCCTTACCTGTTCTCTACACAAATGGTATATTTAACAATGCAGATTGAAATCTTAGTTCAAATTATTTCCTGCTAATTTTCTTAGACTCCATTTCTCTTCAATCAATTTGTTCACTATCTTATCAACACAGCTTTAGTACTAAAACAGTCATCCTCCATTAGGATAAAATTGATATGAATTGGGGCCAGGAAGCCAGGGGCAGAATTTACTCTTCAACAGCACATTCCACATATCTGAACGTTTCAAAACTTCACTCATACTTGGCTTTACATCTTCAAAAGCTTGTTTTGCAGCCAATATTCATTTGCTTGAAGAAGACTGAAAACAACTATTTCACACAGTTATACAGGAAAACAAAAAAAAACAAAAACAAGATTGTATGATAAAAGGCATCTCCCCTCATGGCAAAATGGTCTACTTCTAACTGGGAGCAGGGGCTGTGAAACCAGGAATCATGCTTAAAACACTCCAGTAGCAGCAAATACTATAACTGCACAATACCAATCAGCTTTGTCTGAAGCAGATTAAAATGCTACACTGATTAAGATTTACCATCTACAGGTACATTACTTTTGGTGGCTTTCAAAGCAGTGAGGATAATGAGAAAGTGACGAGATTTTGTAATATCCTACCTTCCTCAGCTAGGTCCTTGTTAATAACCAGTTTCCCATGTCTGAGATAGTTCAGCACTGGCCCAAAGTAGGTCGGGTCTCTGTCTATTAAATAGGCACCTGTTTCATCCTATATTAGAAACAAACAAAACAAACAAACAAACAAAAAGGACAGCCAAAAAGGCACAATGATTTGAATGCCCAAGCAGGAATTAATTGCAAGCTCATACTCAGCTTGGTATATGAATAACAAGCAGGTACTCATATACAGCTACATCACTTAAAGCCGAATTTGTTTAAGACATTAAATGGAAATCAACAATGTAGTTGTAATTATATCAGATTGGTCAATCAACGCAATCATGTACTAGACACCTTTTCGCTGATCAATTCCCACCCCTCTTTATCAAAAGATTATTAAAGCATCAGACCACTGTTACCATGAAAGGTCTAAACAGTAAGTGAGAACACTGAAAACTAAGGCTAAAAATAATACAGGAACTACCATTTTGTTTGGAAACCTCAAGTACAAGAACAAAGAGGCTAGCATTTGAATCTCACTGTAATATAGCTTCCACTCCCACTCCCCCTTGTGTTTTTAATTAAAAGCAAACAAACCTACCTCTTCTTTAACCTGAACATTTTGTTCTAAAATCTTTTGTTTCTGTCTTAGCTGAGATGTACAAATACTCACAGGGTACTGAGAACTGCCATGTACCAAGCAAGTGTTTTATGTGCATCTTCTAAAAAAAAAAAAATAAATAAAAAGTATGCTGAAGATGCAGTTCCTACCTACCTCATGCAGACAAAAGAGGGATCAAGATCAACTTATAACTGATGCTTAGTTTACCGATTAGAACATAGTTCAAGAAATTTTCCTGGTGATATTCTTGACAAAGACAAAGGAGTAAAACTGTTGTTTCCTATACAATTTAGAGTCTATGTGTGCACACCTTCTATGTGTGAGTAATGCAATACTGACATAATCTTCTTCCTTAGAGCTCTGGACAGCAAAAAGTGATAACACAGTTGTCTAACAGATACATCTGTCCTTTCTACTAACAAGCAGATCACTGACAATAGTAATACTTCAGTACCTCAAGTTTTGCTTCATTATATATATCCTATAAATATATACTGGAAACTTGAAGCAGCGTGCCAAGTACTTTTTAAAATTTAATAATTATTTTTAATATTTGATTAGATTACAGAAAATACTAAAAAAACATTAAATACCATAAATACCAACAATACTAGCCAAATTTGAATCATTCTCATATATGTGATACTTGTTCTACATGAAAAAAATCTGCTGACCGAATTCCTAGCGTTTGGAAATTCATGCTGATATGTAAATGTTTGATGACTGTACTGTAATACCTGAAAACTCCCCCTGTTTAACAGTTCTTAAGGTTCTGAAAATGTCTCACTGAAAGTGATTGCGGATGTATTTTTAGGCACATGGGAAGCGCCTAAAAAGTTCTAAACAGTTTCTAGAAAAATGCATTTATCTAACCAGGGCTAGCAGAAAGCTAGACCGCAGCCTGAACTACAATAAAAACAAACATCTTTCTATCATTTCACACTAAATGCTTTGCACACTAGAAAGCACTATGATTTTAGAACTAAGTGAAGGGATGCTATATTTCACATAAAACTATACAGATGTTTAAGAAAATACTGCTATTATATTAAAATGTGCTGTCAGTTAACCAACACAGAGCACACAGTGCTTGATGAAGTCCAATCACAATTTCTTCTGTGACTGAAATTCATGGTCTCACAGAAGATAGACTATGCACCAAACCAGTTGACAGATGAAGTGCATGAAACAGTATATTTTTAATGTTCCACATTTATGTGCGTTTACATTACCAAAACACTTCATGACTGAACAGTCCATAGAAACAACCCTCAGAAATTAAATTAGCTGTCAACTGTATGAATTGCAAACTGAAGAGCATTATTTAATCCAGGAACAGAAAACAGCAAAGTTGGAAAGGAAGATTGAAAACCGATAAAAAAGAAACACTGCTTTAAAGAAAGAAAAAGTGTCTTCGGTCATCTTTTGCAACTTCCACCTAATGATAGGTCACCAGCAACCTGCATTACCTGAATTCATCAGCTTAGCATGCACAACAGAGCGTACCATTAGCACATGTACCAAACATGCTTTACATTTCCTGACAACATCCACTCTGTGATAAATAAGATATAATTACTTTTGTCTTCTAAGTATTTTTAACCTTTTTCTCATCATCTACAAACCCTTTTTTTTTTTTGCATTCTCTCATTCTTCCTTTCACTTATAATTTTATTTCCTCACCAGTATCAAGTTTTCTTCCTCACCAAATTACCACACAGAATGTATAAAAATGCTTACTCTTCACACTGATGAATACAACCATCCGAAATATAACATACTGTATACAAATAAAGTGCCATTGCACTATTGCCACGGTTTACGAAGTGTGTAAGGCAATAATGCATCTTTAAAAAATAACAAAAAAGAAGAAAAAGGAACCTCAATGTCTTATAATTTATGGTATAATAGTCACTTTTTTTTTTAAGTTGTAAACATCAAGAGTTGAAGTTTAAGAACTCCAGCTAAATTCTGTGAGCAATCCAAATTCTGTCAATAAGATTCACTCTATTATATAAATTCCATGCAAAAATATGAATACACTAAACAATTGAGAGTAACTGGCCACTCTCTTACTTAGATCACAGATATGGAAAACATGCATTCATTAACACACTTCCAAAGAAAAAGATGCGTTCCTTGCACTTTGATCTTACAACTCAGTTTGGTTCAAGGAAGTCAGGACACAAAACAAATGATTCAGTAAAGAATACCGTAACAAAATACAAAAGATGCAGATGTAAGAGAGGCATAAAATTGACATCCTGAGCATCCTCCTGCAGAAAATGCCTTCTCACTCCTCCTTTAGAGTGAGCTTCCTGATTATCCCTTCGGCACGTACTGAGCACTGGATGTTAAAATCACAAAGAAAAGCTGCTTACACTAGATCTTTAAGGATATTTATGTAAACATAAATCCAATAAAAGCTGACTGTGTCATCATTGGCTCCACCTACAACTCTTAATATATGGGTCATAAGAGTTCATTCCACACCTTCACAATATTAAGTCAGGGTTGGCTTCATTCACATGCACATGAAAATACATTGTACTCCTATGTAACTGGCATTTTAGACACCCTTTCTAAAAGAAACAGTTTTACTTTAATGTAAGATAAGAACAATAATGTGTGCTTCAAATGTGATTTAGGCAGTTAAAATGCATAGCTACAGTTTGTGTAGATATAACTGGTCTTTGGGCTTGATAACTTGAATATTAATAAACTGTATAGTCCCAGCTATGCCGCTTCTTTTGCTAACTAGTTAGTTATATTTCTACAACCTTTGAGCAAGTTTGACTCTTCACTGTCACAAGCAGAGCGAACCCACCTCCCCAAATTTTTCAGATGGATACTGTAAGTGCTAGACATATCAATATCCTAATAAGGTATCAGTTTTCTTTCATGTAGATATATTCTACATAAGCACATGTTAATGTTTACCGTAACAGCAGCTGCAATTCATGTTTCTTCTCCACTCAGTATAATCATATGATCTCACATTTTGACTGAATAAGAGTTCCATATAAATTTTGCCATTCTTTTTAAGGATACTCAAAACAAACAGTTGTGTTTGTGTATCCAACACAAAAGTGCTAATTAGCCACGCAGGTGTTTGTATCTTTACACAATTCTATTCTTGTATTACAATCTTCTCTGTAACAAAAGAGAAGGAATTCCTTGTTTGGAATTCCTAGAGATTTTCCACACCTGCTCTCCTTTATGATGGTATCATTTAAAAACCAACATTGCTGAGGTACAGTGAAGGCTGCATTTGTTTACCACTCTCCCACGTCAATGTTTAGCTCAACTGTGTAGCAGAATAAAGTTACAAATAGTATGGAATTTCAGAGAAAGCCTAATAACTAGCTGCTAAATTTTCGATTACGTGGTTATATATATCAAAGTATAAAGGCAGTGTAGCTCACAAATAATTTTTCTTCTTCTTTAAGAACTAATCCTGAAGTATATCTACTATCCAGCATTCAGGGAGACATGAGACTCAAAACAAATATGCATTTTCAAAGAATTTGAAAAATATAGCCCAGAACAACGAAATGATCATGTATTCCATTCTCAGGCATTTCCATTTCAAACTTTATAGAGTAGCAGACTAAGGTTCAAAGGAACCATTAAGAATACTTAGCCTGATCTTCATATAAAACTTATATAGGATTCAATTTATTTCCTCTTAAAGTGAAATAAAACCTTTTAGGCAGTAGTGATGAAACCTAACAATTTTGTGCAAGACATTCCAATAACTAGTTACTGCCCCTGTTAAAAATATGTACTTTCTAGCCTGGACACGTACAGTTTCAAGTTTCATTAGCTGGATCTCACAATACCTTTGCTAGACTGAAAAGGCTTCTACTATGCGACTGCTTATCTTCACGTATGTACCTCTACACTGAAAAGTTACTCCTTAAGCTCTCTGCTAAAAAAGTAGTTCTGCTCTTCATAACCTTCCCCTATATCATATTTCATCTTGTGACTGTTTTCCAAGTCCTCCAATTTTTGAAGTGACCATGAATTATGGATACTTGTATCAGGTACAGGACTCCAGTATGAACACACACATACACCTGTGTAATGCCATTTAACATTCTCCCCGAGAATTGCATTAATATGCTTGTTAAAATGTCAGAAATGTATGTCCAGTTAAGTAACTTCACTGAGGTCAAAACAAGTCTGATGACATCTCCTTAAATACTTTTCCTGAACGGACACGCTCAGAATCCTCACCATCAAGCTCTTGGCTCAACACCACGCTCCAACGTAGATATCTAAAAAAGTGAAATCATCTACGTATACCGAGCAAGTGGAAGTTCTGCTAAAGGCAGTAATATAGACAGAAACAGAATAATATTTGGCACTAAGGCAGGATTTAGAAATAGCTGTCTCCCCTACCCTCCTGTATTTTCCAGATCTTGAGCTTGATACCCAGAACACATTCTTCTCAAACTGTGTGACCTAAAAACTTTGAACAACAGCTAACTGTCAATACTAATCAGAACTACACTAATATCACAGCACACCCACCTAACTAGCCAGAAATCTTATGGCAAAATAAAGTTTATCTTAGTTGTATGTTAGAATAATGACTATAATTAAGATACTTTTCTTCCACTGATTATTTAGTGCTGATAGCTAAGGATGTGCTGCCAGGAAGATTTTGATTTTTTCTAAAACATCCAGCGATTCCTTCCTTCCTTAACAGTCTATCTCAGTACTATTACACTTAACTTTAGAAAGGTTTTAAAAATCAAGCATGAGTACTGTTGCCAATAACCTTATTAAGAAAGGTTGGCAATCTTCTCGCTTAGGGGAAAGACTAATGAATAATAAAATAGTTTATAAAAGAAAAAGTGGTATCCAGATAAACCAGGAGGGTGCTGAAATCAGGAAATACCTCGCTGTAAAACTTACAACATAAGCGTTAAGTAAGTTAAACAAGGATGAGAGAGCGAGCAAGACTCTGCTTGTCTATTTTTACATATTCATCTATGAACCAAAATTTAAATACTCCTGAAAACAACTCCTATTATGAACATCGGGTATGACCACTACCACTTCACTCACTTGCTGAAATGAATCTCAATAGTCTTAAATACAAAGTCATAACACACTATCAAACGTTACAAGTCAGAGGATCAACATGTCACTATCTTATTCCTTTTAACACTAACCTTGACACACCCCACGGCAAAACTAATCTTCTCTCTGTTGCAACTAGAAGCCTATCTGATACCAAGAGACAGGCTGGAAAGCCTTGTTCAACCTTAGCACCTGCTGGTCATTCGAAGGCAAACATACTGCCTTTCTTGAAGACTTTTTAACACCAAGAATCAAGGAAATACTGTGATTTCTGTAGTTAAAAAAACAAAAACAAGTTGGTGTTCAAACTACAGTAAAGAAAAATCATTATGTATGCAACTAACATTTATGAAGTATAACATGAACTATTTCAGTTTTCTATTTTAATTTCTAATAAACTCATTCAGTTAACATGAAATTTATTGTGTCAACATGGGTGAGTCTGATACGCTTCACTTGTTCAGTTTAGGCAGAAACAGTTTATTACTGATTTTTGGTTTTGCTTATAGATCTGTTCTCAACCAAGAAAAGCTTTTCTTATGGTTACATTTTCTAATGCTTCTAATTTGGCAATCTTGCAAAGCAAGAAGGAACGTGAACTGAACTTTTTTCTTCAAAGATGTATATTTAGTGTTGTATGAGTTATTTAATTTTTGGTTCTTCTGCTTGGTCTTGCACCTAAATGTGCAATCTGCCCTCCCCCCCCTTCTGTCAGCTGGGACAACATTAGAGCTTTCTACAAACTGGCTTAACTCACTTTAGTTATTTTATATATATATATATATATATATATATGTGTGTGTGTGTGTGTGTATATGCCTCCTCCTTCATTTTTGCTGAGTTACACGCTTCTTTGATGGAGCATGATCACAAGAATATGAAACATGCCTATGAACTACAAAATGCATTTTGAATTACAAGCACAATTCAGTAGTAATCTGTTGACAATACAAGATAAAACTTCCTGAAGGAAGTTATCAAAGTGCATCTCAGACAAATTGCCCATACAGGAATCATGATATACCTGCTAAGGCTACATTATTTTTTATAGTTCTTTCTAACAGAGGGATGTGTCTAACAGTTCTCATTATCGCATCTGCTGGCTCATCCCTCAGGATTCTCTCCGCTCCCCCTTACCCTCCTCATCTGGAGGTAGGGTCAAGCATGTCTGGGATGGGTGTAGTGGCCACCGGCCTACCTACAAGCTCACATTCACAGAATCACAGAATTGTAGGGGTTGGAAGGGACCTCAAGAGATCATCAGGTCCAACCCCCCTGCCAAAGCAGGTTCCCAAGAGCAGGCTGCCCAGGTAGGCGTCCAAATGGGCCTTGAATATCTCCAGAGAAGGAGACTCAACAACTGCCCTAGGCAGCCTGTTCCAGTGCTCCGTCACCCTCACCGTGAAGTTCTTTTGCATGTTGGCGCGGAACTTCCCGTGATCCATTTTTTGACCATTGCCCCTTGTCCTATCCCCACAAACCACTGAGAAGAGGTTGGCCAAATCCCTCTGTCTCCCACACTTAAGATATTTGTAAACATTGATAAGATCCCCTCTCAGTCTTCTCTTCTCAAGGCTGAAGTTCACACTCTTACACTGACAATTTTAGTTTAAAACTAGGTGTTTAAAACCCTTGTGATCTTTAGTAAGAAAACACAATGGAATCAAAATCAGAGAATCGTAGGTCAAAGACCAGCTCTCTCCAAACTTTGGGAGGGCATTATCTTTAACTAATAGCTGCACCTTGCAAGAACTACCGTTTTACAAGCACAAAATTGTATACTATGGCAGTTGTTGTAAATACACTTTAGTATATGAATAACATTCCATTTTAGTATCAGGTTACAGCTCACTGAGACTCCAAAAAATTAAGCCATGAGAGAATTAACAAATCTGTTACTATCAGATTATATATACATGGCAAAGGAGAAGAACCAGAGTCCAAGACAGTATCACCAACTATTCCATTAAGATATCTGTGCTCATCAGTTAAAGACATTTGATATTTCACAACTATACCAGAGACACAATCTACATATAAGCTATTGTATCAAGACAGTATGCCCAAAAACTGATGAGATGTCTGGGAAGGACTTTTTTTTTCTCTTGCAATAACATCTATGATATCTGTTATCTTATAAATCACAGAAAAGCAAGGACCTGATTCGATTATGACTTGTTTTCTATAGAATATGAAGAATTCTAAAAGAAGATTCTGAATTGAATCCTTGGAAGACAAGCATTACACGTTTAAGCAATCTTTTGTACTGTAAAGAGTGCGCTATGATGGGTAATCTAAGAGGTAGGCCACTCCTGCAAAATCCAAGAGAGCAGATTAGTACAGACACAGGCGCTGAAAGGATGAAGTGAAAGTCAATGACTCTAGTGCAGATGTTCAAGACAATGGGGCATGAAACTCCGACAGATGTTGGAATGAAAAGACCACAGTGGATATTTGATCAGGAAAGGCTTTGCTGCCCCCCCCCCCCCTTTTTTTTTTTTGCTTTAGGTACATCATATTGAAGACAATTGGGTTCGTTAACCCAGAGAATGCAACTCTGAATAACAAAAATTTCCCCAAATCCAGATTTTCCAAAACAATTTGTAGTTTTCCTTACTACTTGCCTCATGTTACTTATTTTCACAATAATCTATTAAAGACGCCTATACCAGCCACAATTTTATTTTAAAAAGTAAGACTCAATCTTAAATATAAGATCCACTTACAACCACCTTGTGAAACTGTTTTAGTAACGTCAACCTGGAAAGAGCACCTTAATGTCACATTCTCATCTTGCATTTTAGCTCAATTCCAATTCTGTTCTACCGTGGGTTCAATCAGGCTACTCACACGGACAGGATAACGCAATTTGTTTGCATCTTGTAAAAGTTGTTTTCATTAGAATTCTACATTGGAAGATAGTAATATCTAAGCAGCTCAAATAATGCACAGACGTGCTCCCTGTAAGCAGAGAATATCTTCCTATAGCTGTTACTGTAGCTAGCTTTAATTTATCATGTACACTATTAACAACTATGAACTATTTAAGCCTAGAAACATCAAAGAAATTCATCAGGTGTCTCCATATCCTACCAAACAGCTACATAACCTTAGTATAAATTTACAATATGCTGCTGTAACTGAAACATGTAAGCACAGTACAAAGAAAATGTTTAGATCAATACCTCAAAGTTTTGTAAGATATCAATACTTCACTGATTACACACTTGTGAAAGAGGATTGATTTCATCAATTAATGAAAAAGACACCCAAATAGCTTAAATAGGGCTAAACCATTTATTCTAAAAACGCACCTCTTGATTACATCAATTTTTCTTGCAGTATATCAACTGAAACCAGTACCTTAAGTATGCCTTATCTTATTTAAGAGACCTTAGAAAAAAGCTTCCCCATTCCCTCACAAGAAAAAACATTTCATGACCTACCAGCAATCCACCTACATTTTTACATCTGTTTTTACAGGTCAGTCTAAGCTAAACCTCTCAAAACAAAACAAAGATGCAACAACAGATCTCCCAAATGCCACACTAAGATATTTTTTCTCTAGCTCTGGAACCTTGTTCATACTCTGCTCTACATTTTCTTAAACATCCTTTGTGGAAGTCCCGTATGAAAAAAATGAAGAGAACCACTACCAGCTGAGCACTGAAAAAAAAATAATAAGAACTATATAAAAATAACAAGTCTTTGCTTTTAATCTGTTACTTATATATCTGAGGATTATAACCTGTTCCCTTTTTCTCCCTAAACATCCAGTACTGGAAGTCAATTTTCATCTACTACATTCCCAACTCTCTTTCAGAGCCAGAACTTTACGTGAATACTTTATACCCATTATACAAGCCATTCCATAAATAAAATCTTAATCAGTAGCGTCTCTTTCCTACTTTTTTTTCCCTACTGAGTCAGAATGAACGCACGAATACTCAATATCACCCACCTTTTGCAGTCCATACACTATATGCAATCTTTTATTTGATGAATTGCTGAAACACAGAACGTTATGGCCGAATGACAAAGGTTATTTTTTCCTAACATACTGAATTTCAGCTTCATAAAGTATTCTTCTACAACAAACAGAACAATTCATGAAAAGAAGTCGTTTGATCCGGGTCTTGAAATTGAACCGGAGGGTGATGACGGTGCAGAAACAGAATGACATCCGTGCAGGCAAACGCTCCGTGAGAGTGCTAAAACCAAAGACAGTCAGCCAACGTCACCGTTTAAATAAACACACGAACGATCCGGTGCTCTCTTTGTCACGTTCGTAAGGCGGCCGCACAGAAGCAGCTGCGTTAATCGGGAACCCAAGAAGCTCACCAGAAACCAGCCTCCTCTCACCCCGAAAGCTGAACTCCCACCGAGTACGCGAACTCGCCCAGCACTGCCCTTCATCCACGCCCCCAACGGCGGCCGAGCTTACGCTTGCCGTTCCCGCAGCCCGAGACTCCCCCGCGCTCCCCGTCTCGGCCTCGCCGTACCGCCGGCAGCACTCCCCGCGGGCAGGCGACGCCGCACGCCGGGCCCAGGCAGCACCGGCGCGGCGCGGCCGCCGCAGCGCTCCCGCAGCCGGAGGCCGGCGGCGCGGGGCGGGGCCTTGCGGCGGGAGCGGCGCAGCCCGCGCTCACCTTGTCCGAGTCCAGGTCGGGGTCGGCCTGGCAGAGACGGAAGAGGAAGGACTTGGGGTCCCTGCAGAGCGTCTGCCGAGTGGTCAGGAAGCAGGTGCCTCCCACGTTCAGCCGGACCCACTTGCCGGGCACGGCGCCGGGGGGCGGCGCCGAGCCGCACCGGCGGCAGGGCCCGCCCGGGCCTCCCGGGCCGCCGGCCGGGGGGCCCGGGAAATCGCAGTGGTTCTCCGCCGCCATCCTCGCCGCCGCCGCCGGAAGGGTCCGCCCCAGCTACGGGTCCGCGGGCGCGCCGCCCACCGGAAGGGCCCCGCGCGAGGCCTTTCCCCTCCTTCTTCTCGCCCGGCGCCTGCGCCGGGCCGCGAGGGCCGCAGGCTCGCCCGGCCGAGCGGCTGCGGCGGCTGCCGGCCGGCAGGCGGAGAGCGGCGCCCGCCCCCCACGCGGCGCTGCGGAAGGAGGAGGCGGAGGCCGGCCAGGACCCTACATGCCTTTATTACAGACTACCAAGCATAAGTGAAATCCATCATCCCGTCACTAGCTACACATCTACAGCACAGAAATCTGTCGGAAGGAGAATAAGCAGTTATTAAATTATGAGATATGATTAAATCGTCGACCAATAGAAAATTTATATAATAAAGCCAGAAAAAAGGTGTAAAATATAGTTTACAATAATTATTCACATTCAAGGCTGTACATCAATACATACAACACCATGGCCCCGAACATGAATTCAATCCAAATAACTCATATATTAGAATTTAAATAACACAGACTGAACTAGAGGCCAACAAAAGCCAGCAAATAACCTTATAAGAATAAAAATACAAAAAGTGTGTATCATATCATTGCATTATTTGCTTCTGTTTTAATAAGTTCTTGGACGAGGGGGGATTGCTGGGGGGAGGAGGGTGTTTGTTTTTTTTTTCCTTTATCTGTACATCACAGTTACAGCTACAAATCAGGTAGAGAATAGTACACACAACTGACTGCCACCAACCTGAAGAACAGCTAGCATACAACTATCAAAACAGATTATGGTTCCTGATTCCTATTTTTTTTTTCTTTTTGTCAGATACAGTAATTGTAAACTCTGCCACAATTTAGAACATATGCCACATTCAATCAGAGTTAGTACAAGGTCATAGGAAGCTTCGTAAATGGCAACCATTACATTCACTGCCACACCAACAGACAGACCAACTTATTGGGTGCTTAAGAACTTCTTGAATTGTTTGCTAAATAAAAAGTTGTATTACTTTTAAAAAGGAGGAAACAAATTCCTGAATTCGTGTCTTAACTGAAAACATGCCAATCTGGAATGGAAAATTACTTGTCTGTAAACCCATTTGATCAACCAACACACAATCTGTATCATGAAGCTTTGCAGGAGCACTTCCCCTTCATTAATAAAATATTTGCATGAATTATTACAGGCATTCAGCAAAACTTCAGATATAAATACCACACCTATTCGTGTATTTCCATAGTAGAAAAAGTTATCACAATCCACACACATCTTCAGGTAACTATGCCACACAAGTGATTTCCTCAACAGCTTGCTGAAATCATTTTTATTTTTTTTGTTCACAGGCCAAATTAAGCAATTATGTTGACTTTACTAAATCATTCCTACATGTAAATTCATTATTTTTTTAAAAAACTTTAAAGAGTCCTGGGGATTTTCAACACAATGTAATGATTTCAAAGATATTAAATCAAGCATCTCATACTATGAAAGTAGATTAGAATTATCACATTGTTGTTTCAACCTACATTTTTTTCCTGGAATTATAGATAGCAGATGCTTCACGATTAAATCATGCGAGACAGAGAAAAATAAGTGGAGCACAGTACTATCTGATATCTTGATGCATTCCGCATCTAGCGCTTAGCAAATGAGATACTAATAGCTGGTATCAGTCTGCTCACAATGTTTCAACATAACATCTGAGGCAAGACTGTTAACATAAATCCTTCTAAAAAACAGGCTATACGGCCAATCCTAATAAAGCCATCTCTCCAGTTTATCAAAGTAATTTTCAACATTCTGTGATTGTGCAGGACACTGAATAGAATAGCGTAAATCAAAAATCCTTTTTAGCAGTGGTACTTCAGCCTTAAACACCACACAATAGAAGACAGAATAAACACCTTCCTGAATTTCAAATCCCAATCAAAAGAAATTACACTGCTGACCAGAATCTTTATAAACAACTGGTAGTCATTCAAAATGCAAGGGACAGAACCCAAACAAATTTGGTTTTTTAGTAGGTTTGTAGCAAGGAGTCAAGAAGAGTCTTCGAATGACCAGCTCTGGAATACCTTGGATAAAGAGCAGTGAAAGCAACTGGCTTATTTGCAGCTCTGAAGAATCTCCCTTGTACATTTCATTCTATGAACTCCCACGAACCATAGGAGTAATCTTCAAGACAAAGATTTGAAGCCACCTTGCTATCTAAAACAGGAAACAGCCCTTCGTAATACGCAGCACCTTCCAACGTGCATTTAAGTGGACAAATTGGTAAAGCATACTTAAATCAACAATTCCAGAAATTTTCTGGTCCCCTCCCCCAAAAAGCAGTGGCTAAGGAATACTTGATTTGGAACACAAAAGTTCTGAGGGGAGGGTTTCCTTTAAGAGGCTCACAGTTTTCTAATGACAGCCTTGTCAAAAGAAAAATGGAATACTGGAATGCAGGCATCAGTCTTACAGATTGACTTTTACAGCTTACTGTTACTAATATTTCTTTGGCTGAAAGGTTTTAGTAGGCAGGAATGAAGGACACTGATAAGATTTTCAAGATGTGAAATTTTTTTTTTTTTTTTTTTTTTATAATGGCAAGATGACTGCAGGTTTAACTGTAATAGAATGTATGTTTAAGCATTCCTATATTTCCACCTAGTCAGCTAGAGTGAAGAAGCCAATGGAGATTATTAGCTCCTACTGAAGCTAAGGAATTTGCTATTAGCAGAACAACTTTTACAACTTTTTTTTTTTAAACAAATAAGAGGCTAAGTTTTGTTATAAAAACCAGCAGCAGCACCATGAAGCTCCATCACTGCCAGACTCCATTTGTTTGAAGTTGGGAACATGTCTACATCTCTATACTAAAGACTAAATCCAAAAGCTTTACAGTTGCCTCGAGTAGACCCAACATACAGCTGGAATTTGACAGCTACAAAGTGACTGGGTACCACTGCAAACTCACAGTTACCATCTTACTTAAGATAGCTAATAAAGGATTACTTACAGACACAAATGGAAGGCATAATACTATGCCATTCAAATCTCAGTGACAAGGAGTGTACCTTCTATATGGCGGAATTCCTTATGCAAAGGGAACAGTGTTCTGTTTTTGTCTTCTCAGCCAGCTGCAGGACACCTTAGTTCCCTTAACACCATGCACTGTAAGCTACAGATTTTTGTCATGCATGGGTTAATAGAAGACTGTAAGAATATAGTTCCTACAAAAGAAAAGGCAACTGCATTCTCTCCTATAAAACCTAAAAAATGCTGGAAGAACTGAACTGTCATCAAGTTCAACCACATAATACTATTTTTTGTTGCCTTTTTTTTTTTAAAGAGCAATGATAAATCTCCCTCATCCAGTACAACATCAATAATAATAATGAAAAACATCAATATTCATGTATTTTATGAGACAGCCTGATAAGCCACTGCTTTTAAAACATTGCTTTTAGAACAGTAGCTCATTAGTTCTTTCAACATTACAGTGGAACATTTCTTTCCTTGATAGAAGAAAAAGCACATCATAGAGACCTCAACATACAAAAAGATGGTATGTGTCGAAGGTGAATAAATAGGTGTGATGTTTATACCACTTTTAAAACAAGGAAGAAATGCCTTTGTCCAGACCTAGGTCATGCCTCTCTGCAAGGTTCAGGAACACAGGTATGTTGAAAATAGGGAAGTTGTTTTTAGCACATAAAGTCAAGTCTTTGTAACATTGCAAGAAATGTTTGACCACAAAAAAAAGCATTAATTTGAGAAGGATAAAAGAGACTGATATGAAAAAATATTTTCATTTTATAGATATGCCTCAAGTACCATATATTTTCCCCATTGTATCAACATTTTCTGTTGAATTTTTAACCAGATTACAGTATGTATCTAATGTTTAAATGGCTTAGTTTATTTATTTTTTGGAGTTGTTAGAAGTTCTGAAATATTTGGTCAAAGACCAAAAATAAGATTATTTGTACACCTCATTATACAAAGAAACAAACAAACAAAATAATCAGTTGTACAAAGCTTTCACACTTTCTTCTCTATCCAGGTAAATAGGTTGGCCCCACTAAAATGCACAAAACATGCACACCCTGCAAAGAAAGCTTCTAACTCTCATCCCCTGGAAAGGAGAAAAACTATTTACTACTTCAATAGTAACATTGTTGGTTTTTTTTCCTCCATACTAACTAATTATTTTTTTTTAGTTAGTATTAGTTAAAAGCATGCTGGTAAGTTTATTGTCTCTTGATTAAGCACACATCATTCATATTAAAATTTAAACTGAATGTTTAAAACTTTATATGCTTCAGAAGCCAACATTTCAATTTAAGAAAATTTTCAGTGCCATGTTCAGCATTTTACTCTCACCACCTCTATCATTGGAGCCTGTCTGCCAGACACACATCTGATTCATTCACATAATTATTTAAGTACCACATAAATCCTGCAACCAGAACTATATTAAGAATTACACAAGGGTGCAACTGACCTGGCTACAACTGCCATACACCAATAAGCTCAGGGACTGTGAGGAAAGGAAAAGAAAACAGAGGTGGTGCTTAGGAGAGGCATATAAAAGCTCCCTGATGAAATACAGATCAAATGATAACGTGAAAGTCACAGAAAACTCTAGCCCCAAAAAATGTAACGCTGGTACATGACTTGGGGCATGTGCGTGTGGATTGGTTTTAACTCATCTTAAATGTAGCTGGTAATACAAGGTCTATCCACTAGTCTGCTGCAGAAATTGAGCTGAAGGGCACAAAAGCAAGATCTTCACTGCAATGATACGCATGTGGAAGCCTCAACAGAAGCACAAAGAGCGAGCAAAGCGACCCTGAATTCCATTCGGTTTTAGCCTTTTTTTTTTTCCTTTTTCTTTTTTAAAAAACAGAACATTTTCAGACATATGCTTCCCCTTGAGATGGTAATAGATGGGTTGGAAAGATTCCTCTGATAGGCTGCACGTTGAGTTCTAGCAGCAAGAAGGAAAACTGGGAAATTTTGGATGAGCTTTACTATTTTGCAGCATTCTGATGATATCTGTGCCGCCACACTTCATGTATCTTTTTGCACCATTTATGAGCATTTCCACTCGGGTCCATCAGGTAGTATGTCCTGTTTGGCTGTAAGTAAATAACATTTTAAATAACATTTTAATGAGTATTCCAAGCACAGTTAAACCAAAAATCAGTAATTATGCAACAGCAAAAAAGTTATTCAGAATCTTTCTGTTCAGAAGTAGAAAAGAAAACAGAACTTTTTTAGAAAACTTTTTTAGAAAACTTTTTTAGAAAACTTTTTTAGAAAACTTTTTTAGAAAACTTTTTTAGAAAACTTTTTTAGAAAACTTTTTTAGAAAACTTTTTTAGAAAACTTTTTTAGAAAACTTTTTTAGAAAACTTTTTTAGAAAACTTTTTTAGAAAACTTTTTTAGAAAACTTTTTTAGAAAACTTTTTTAGAAAACTTTTTTAGAAAACTTTTTTAGAAAACTTTTTTAGAAAACTTTTTTAGAAAACTTTTTTAGAAAACTTTTTTAGAAAACTTTTTTAGAAAACTTTTTTAGAAAACTTTTTTAGAAAACTTTTTTAGAAAACTTTTTTAGAAAACTTTTTTAGAAAACTTTTTTAGAAAACTTTTTTAGAAAACTTTTTTAGAAAACTTTTTTAGAAAACTTTTTTAGAAAACTTTTTTAGAAAACTTTTTTAGAAAACTTTTTTAGAAAACTTTTTTAGAAAACTTTTTTAGAAAACTTTTTTAGAAAACTTTTTTAGAAAACTTTTTTAGAAAACTTTTTTAGAAAACTTTTTTAGAAAACTTTTTTAGAAAACTTTTTTAGAAAACTTTTTTAGAAAACTTTTTTAGAAAACTTTTTTAGAAAACTTTTTTAGAAAACTTTTTTAGAAAACTTTTTTAGAAAACTTTTTTAGAAAACTTTTTTAGAAAACTTTTTTAGAAAACTTTTTTAGAAAACTTTTTTAGAAAACTTTTTTAGAAAACTTTTTTAGAAAACTTTTTTAGAAAACTTTTTTAGAAAACTTTTTTAGAAAACTTTTTTAGAAAACTTTTTTAGAAAACTTTTTTAGAAAACTTTTTTAGAAAACTTTTTTAGAAAACTTTTTTAGAAAACTTTTTTAGAAAACTTTTTTAGAAAACTTTTTTAGAAAACTTTTTTAGAAAACTTTTTTAGAAAACTTTTTTAGAAAACTTTTTTAGAAAACTTTTTTAGAAAACTTTTTTAGAAAACTTTTTTAGAAAACTTTTTTAGAAAACTTTTTTAGAAAACTTTTTTAGAAAACTTTTTTAGAAAACTTTTTTAGAAAACTTTTTTAGAAAACTTTTTTAGAAAACTTTTTTAGAAAACTTTTTTAGAAAACTTTTTTAGAAAACTTTTTTAGAAAACTTTTTTAGAAAACTTTTTTAGAAAACTTTTTTAGAAAACTTTTTTAGAAAACTTTTTTAGAAAACTTTTTTAGAAAACTTTTTTAGAAAACTTTTTTAGAAAACTTTTTTGTGGGAAGATGCATGTCAGTTTTGTCTTGAAGTTGTATCTATTAACCTATACCAACAAGTATTCCTGCAATCAACACCTGTATTTATGAAATTATATTTTCTCCAAACAAAATTTGTTAACAATTTATAATAATTGTCCCAGAACCTTAGCGCAACTTGCAAAGAAATTAAAGTAACTTACTGTGTGAACAAAAAATGTCTTAAAATTCTTGGCTTCTGGACGTAACTCCAAAGACCACGGTATTTCTCCTTTTAGAACTTTGTTGACAGGATCCACATAATACAGGTGGGGCCCTTCCGTGAGGAGCAATTGGCGTCGACGTGCAAACAATCCCTAACAGGAAAAGTAGAAGCAGCAATGCAAAAAAAGGATAAAGAGAAAAGGTAAATCTGTATGTCTCTGAATTTAACAATGGAGGTAGAATGAAAACAGCTCAGTGAGAGGAAAGTATGTTTGAGTTCAGGGCAGTTTGTTTTCTTTTTGCTTTACTTAATTGACCTCACTCCTTTTTGGGGAGGTTGCAGTGCATCCATACTACATGACAAAAGCACTATTTTAAGAATGCATCTTTGAGTTCTAACAAAACAAAACTACTAACTGTACAGAGTAATGCACAATATATTTGTCAAATATGCTGGCACACAAATCAATTGTCATGATTTTCTGGAGAAAATTAGGAATAAACAGGTAAGAACTTGTATGAAAGTCAACCTACATTCCTATATAGCTGACAAAGACTATTGAAGCTCCTCTGTACTACGTTGAAGTTATTCATTATAGCAGTTCTAATGCCACCTCTACCTCTCTCAGGACATAGGAACTAGTCAGACTGAGGAAACATAACACAGCTGAGGACAATATGAGTTTGTATTCTATTTTCCAATATTAAGGGCTCAATCCACATGCAGATATACATCAAGACCAAGTATTTAATCAACTGTATTAGATTGGTAGGAAGAGGTTGAACAAAAACTTGTTTTACTACAGTCTTCTCAAGGGGAAGCATCAACGGAATATTTACTTTTAGCCTTTGCAAAAAAGAACACAAAAATTAAAAAAGCTACTCACAGGAAAACATCACATCTTAAAAAACAAACAAAACAATGTGACACTTACAAATAGCTTAGACAAGTAAGTTCTAAAACAGGTTCCTCATCTTCATTGCAAATGTGTAAAAGCATGACAACTGAATCCTGTTACAGGAAATTAAGAAAACCCCTTACCTTTCTTTTGTCCACTGGGCCCATTTTTAGAATTAAGTTATTTTCTACAAACTGATGCCTTGAAAAACAAAACAATAGGAAAAAAAACACTATTACCTCAGATGTAATTCTTCCACATAATGGCAATAAGAACTGTTTACTATTACTAAGCAATTTTCCATTTCCTTCTAGTGTCTTTTCCTCCAAAGAGTCCTGAATATCTCTACTAGCTGAATTTTGGCCTCCTCCTCATTTTACACCAAACAGGTGCATTTTTTGTTTTTGTTTGTTTGTTTGTTGTTTTTAATCTGTCATTTAAAAAAACACAAACAAGCAACTCTTATCAAGAATGAAGAGAAATGCTAATGAATGCATAGCCTGGACATATTTTAGTTATAAATGGAATGGTATCATTCAAAAAACTTATGCCAGCTGTAAGAAAGAAGAAACATCTTCTAGTTTTAGAACTCTGTAGAGGGAAGAACTCTTGACACTGTACCATTTGTCTTCCTATACCCACACCATCTTCTAGACCTTAACTTTAGAATCATTTTTTTTTTGCTGCTATTGCTTTAAAAAAAGAAATTAGGAAAAATCTAGTCAATATTAGTTTCTTTAAAAATATTAAGACTGACAACTATTAATTTGAATAAAAACTTATTTTTCTAGATTCCTCACTTCAATGCAAGTAACAAATGAGCTATATTCACAGATCTTACCAAGGATTTCCACCAGCTTGTTTTGCCAGAAGTAACCTCTTTTCATCTTCAGAAAACTGTAAATCCAACTCAAAGGAATTGTTGTCAAGATCATGAATATACTGTTCAATATTGCCTCCTGACGTCTGTGGGGTACTCGTCTCTGGGGCAGACAGTGAATGGGAAGAGGCAGAACCAGAAACTTGCATGCAACCAAACTGACTGAGGAGATTGTCATACTAAAAGGAGGAAAAAAAATGAAGTAAAAAAAAGTAAGAGTTGCTTGTTTATTTAAAAAGCTTATTTTGCTCTGAATAACTAGAGTTACTTTTAACTTAAGCATGCTTTGGCTTTTGGGCAAAAAGGCAGACTACTCTCTACAAATTAACTGGCATATCTCAAAAGAATTATGCTTGGTTAAAAGCAAACTTTTTTTAAAAAATACTCCATCAGAAAAAAAACATTGACTAGATCAAATTTTGTCCAGAAATTGTTTATTAGATTCTTAATAGTAAAGCCTTCATTAAAATATAACCGACCAGTAGCTTCAATGAAAGTACTTGATATGTAATAATTTTGTTTTAATGAAAGTCTAGGCAGCATCAGAGCTGAATATAGCTATAGATAAACATACATTTCCATAACAGTCTTCGTCATCCTCTGACATGGCAGGTAAGTACGCTGTAAGTTTTGGGGGTGTCTGAAGATGTAGGTTCTCCCACACAATAGATTCAAAGAAGGGGTGAGCCTTAAGAGGTCCATATCCTCCCATTTCTTCACAGCCTAATCTTTTGGTAGCATCTAGAACCTGAACAGGTTACAATGAAGTTAGCATGCATAAAATAATGACAAGAAAGGGGCAAGCACCATTCACATTTGCACAGCAATATGCAAAAACTTAATTGGTCAGCCTTACTCTTCTAGGCACATAAAAGGAGACTGCTTATCATAAAATCACAGAATGGCTGAGGTTGAAAGGGACTCTGAAGATAATCTAGTCCAACCCCCCTGCCAAGCAGCATCACCTAGAGCCCATTGCACAGGATGGCATCCAGAAAGGTTTTGAATACCTCCAGAGAAGATGACTCCACAGCCTCTCTGGGCAACCTGTTCCTGTGCTCTGTCACCCTCACAGTAAAGTGCCCTCTCATCAGGAACTTCCTCCCACAGAAACTTCCTGTGCTTTCAGCCTGTTCCCAGTGTCTCTCTGTTGCTGGGCACAACTAAGAAGTCTGGTTCCATCCTCTTGACACCTTCCCTTCGACCCACCAACCCACCCTTGTAATACAAGGTGTTATTTGTCAGTGTGTCCCATTAGCACAATTTAGCATTTGATCAGCTCACGTAGCTAGAGAAACAAGCACTTCTTTGGGTCCACAGATTTTTTTTGGCTTTGTTTCTTTATAAAGATGGAAACAAAACCAAGCAAACCCACAGAGGCAGCATGCTGGAGCACAGCTCATTTAAATACAGTCCCACATCATATTGTGGGTGATGCAAGACAGCTGTAAAAGCTGTAGTTGGTGCCAAACACCAACCTCTCAAGCACCCTAAAACAACAGTTCTCAGGATGTTGAGACATCCTGGACCTTACCACTCAGAGAACGCTGGCTTGGTCATAGAGCTACTATTAGGCCCTTTTATAATGGTTGCACTCACCACCATCCACAAACATAATATACAGAATTTTCTCCCTAATAAGCTAGACCATCCAACTTCAATAAGCTTACACCATGCAAAATGTTCTCTACATATTCACTGTACATTCATGTGCAGAGTAAATCTTTTGCTGATACTATTATAAGACATGCATTAACTGCTCTGAAATGAAGAATAAATTGATTTATATTTTAAGGAATACATCTTTTTATGATGTACAGAACATTCTTTATAACTAAATGATAAATTATACAACTCAAAAATTAACTCAAGTACTATGCAAGCACAAGTGTTTGAATCTTAAATTGTGTGTTATGCATAGTTTTTAGATATATTTGCTTCCACTTGACAGAGACATTCCTTGTCCACGCTTTATAATTCAGATAAATCAGTGCTGTTTAATAATGGATGCTGACTTTCAAGATACTCTCATACACAATTAATAGTATTCAGAGTTGTTCTTATTACAAGGTTCACAACACAGTCGACAGAAACTTTAGGAAAATAGAACTACATTAAAAAGCTGAATGTTTCCAATGTCAAATCATTTAACAGCAGTAAAATATTTACCAATAGCTTTTCTACAAGGTCTTTTGCCTTGGGAAAAAATTTTTCTGGAAAGTCATATTCCAACTTTATTATCTTCTGGAATATCAGATACTCATTCCTGCAAAAGAGAAAAATATTAGCTAGTTATTAGTTCTCCATGGTTCTTTTACCTTAACAGTGCATAATCTGGACAAATATTAAATTTGAGAGAGACAAGCTAGAAGTCAAGTTCCTATAAATCCTTCTATAATGTACTTAAGGGGAAGCAGTTGCTTATAAGCATCTGTGATCCTGTAAGCATGAGATACTTGAACAATAACAGGGGAAGGTTGAATGCCTCAATACAGAGGTGAAAAAAACCTTCGTGGAGGCATAGTTACCTTACGGTATAAACTACATTTGAAGTCCTAGGATAAATCAAATAACCTCTCTCAGGACTTCTAGTTAGTCTTAGCATCTTCCGGATTTCAAAAAGGAAATGAACTAGATTACACAAGTAAAAGCAGGCATAACAACACCAAAAGTGCACCATGAAAATCTGTACTTCAGAACTGATAGTAAAGTAAAACCCAATGCAAGTAAATGTATTTATAATCCACGTGTAAAGAACTAGTAGCATAAGTCTCTTACCCAGCTCTGAATGGAGGCAATCCAGCTACAAGCTGATATATTATACATCCCAGAGCCCAGAGGTCAGAGCTTCAAAAAAAAGGAAAAAACCTTAGCATGTTTTTCTATAAGTTTGTAAAACAAATAAAATTTCTTAAATTCCTGCTAGTTAGGACAGCACAAATACGTCAGACAAGCCTGTTAGTGTGATTTCCACACTATTTTCACTTCATTCCTTGTCAGGAGAATACACCTGCAACACTACTTCTGAAAACATACAGTAACCATCCCCCAACAACTGACTACAAGCACATGTGCAAGACAGCTGAATTTTCAGTTGACATAATTAATAGGTATATAAGACTAAAAAGATGGCTTATTAACCACTACCACAATTCCAAGACACATCCAACTTAATGCAAAATATGCTCCTTCAGAATTAGGAATCATTTCCTCTAAATATTTCCTGGAAAAAATCACCACAATAGCACTTCTTCACCAAAAGCTTTCTTTCAGACACAAAGAAAAAAACACAGGCTATATTGTACATAGGAGAGAAAAAGTTAAGTTTTAACATGTTGTCCTGAAAGAGTATTTTTAAACTTACTTTACCTCAAAGTACTTTATACATAGATTTGGTAAGGCTTAGAAATCCTCATGGAAGACAAATTCTAAAGAAGGCTCAGAACTGCTCAAATTCAGAATTTTATGTAGAGGTATTATGGAAATTCTAAAGGGGGATGATAGCCTGATGAAGTCTTTATATTATCCAAACCAGCCCAAATATTTTTACTAAAAGCAAAACTGGAAGGGCTGGTGGCATTTATATAAATTCAAGAAACGACAGCTGAAATTACCACAAGAGAGTTATTCACAAAATAGAGATTTTTCCCTAATGTTTTGTCAGTGATTAGTTTGAGTGATTATTCTTCCATCACTGTAATAAAATAGATATACAACAATCTGTAGGTTACCATCAGTAACCTATTTAAGGAATTTCATATGGGAATGTCATTTAAGTATATTACTCATACCAGACACAGAGATGAGCTTTAAACCGTTGCAAACCCCAAGCAGAGCTTAGTAAAAATACTGCAAGCTGATCCAAATACAACTCAAAGCAAGCTGCAACCTTTCCCCTAACTGATAGAATGACATGTTGCTTTTACCTCAGGAATAACCATAATGGAGCCATCTTTCATAAAAGAAGAATTAAGAGAATGATTTTACTTCTATAATAGAGAAAGATATTTATGGGGAAGAGGAATCCAACTGCTCACCACAAACTTCCTTCTCCTGACAACACTTAATTCTGTTTGTAGGAGGTAAGATAAACTGATGAAATTAGCACTCAGACAAGAAGCAATACTTGCTAAGAAAAAAGTGTCTCAAACTCTTAAGCTTTATACTCGAGCATCTTGCTTCTTAGAAATACTAAGATACATAATACTAAGATACATCCTCTCACTCCCTGCATTCCATTTGATAGCATCTGACAGAATCAGTAAATTTCTAAAATACAATAGTCTTCACCTTTTACAGGCAGATTTCTCTGTCAGCAGCTCTGGAGAAACATACTGTGCTGTCCCTACAAATGAATTTGCCCGTGCTGTGAAGAAAATTGAAAGAGGTAAGTAAATACATACTTGTGAAGAAACCAACTCCCTCCCACACCATGCAAAAACACACAGGAATTTCATTTCTCTACCCATTCACAAAACCTGATCAAAGGAGACAAATTGCTTTAATCTCAGTGATATCTATTTGGTTTGAGAAGCTAGGCATTTAGCACAAATTCTACCAACACAAGCTTACTAAATCTGAGTAAAAAATTTCATTTATCAAATTTAGTGAATGAAAAGCAGTTCAGCCCAGTGCTTTTATCAGATATAGTTTGCAGCATCGCATTCACAGGTTAATACTAAGCAACTAGTGGCACAAAAATTCAATGATCTACATTTGAGCAACTCTGATAGTCGCTGGGGATTAAATACACATGCACAGAGTAATAGCTTACTGTTTCAGCTGAGACAAACTATCTGTTTGTATTCTTGTCTTACAGAAGAAAAGTAATTTCAAGTACTTTAACTTCACATTGAGAACAGTCCATCTGGTATTTGGCAACCTAGCTGGCTATACCAAATACTACCTCTTCTGCCATAATCAAAGCAGAGAGAGTCAAAACTGTTTCAATATATTTCAGTATTTTTTTCTTATATAACAGCTAATGATATTTTAAAGTTACAATTCGATAAATACAATATACTTACATTTTCAAAGGCCCACTTATCTGTATAACTATGGCAGTTGGACTTGATGATCTTTGTAGTTCCCTTCTAACTGTACTATTCTCTTCTACATAATGTGACAAATTAAATATGGTATACCTTGTCTGCTGTCAGCAGATAATACTTTTGCTGTTCCGAAGTCTGTTATTTGAATGTGCATATCTTCATTTAGCAAGATGTTCTCTGGTTTAAGATCCCTAGAAAAGGCAGATTTTTGTATATAAACAGCACAAAAATTAGCATAGCAAAATGGTCTGGTGTTTTGCATGCATGTTATCATAAATGATGCAGACATTCCGTAAACAATGTTGTGTTAAGTTTTCCTTGACTTGCAGCTGTCAACATGCAGACTGCTGCTAACAGATTTTGGAAAGTTCATTTGTTAACATTTTTCCTAAAAAGACGAAGTAATGAATAGTTGACCACAAAACTAGGTTATTGTATACTTCACTTTTTGAGCAAAATAAAGCGAATATCAATTCCCAAGCCATAACTTAGGTAGTATCTGACAAGTTGATATGGCAGTAATATCTTTTAGGCCTGCTTATTCACAGTAGAAAACTTCAGTTAGTCAAACAATCGTGCATCCAGCCCCTATAGATTCTATTCCCAACTATTTCACAGAACAGGATACTTCGAAAGTATTTTTCTAATAACTGAAGAAAGTTAGATCAGTCAGCTTTTTGCCAGCTATCATTTACCACAAACAACTGCTTGGGCATCAACAGACGGAATAGATTCCTTCCCCAAAACAAACTCTGTGGCTCAGACTTCTCACACTTATTTGAATATTGCACCAAACACAGCTTTTATTTGTTTAAAAACATTCATGACAAAACGTGTTTACCCAGACAATATCAGTACCTCAGAAAAACTGCAAAGGTTCTATTAAAAACTTTGGTAAATTTCAATGTTTACCTAATTCTCATTCAACTTTGTGGAATTTGTTCACTCAGCCAAAACTGACGTAATAATTTTACTTTTCTTGTTGACGTGCTGCATACAGATTCACACACCAGCAGAATTCTAGCTGGTTTTGGTACATAACACCATAGGAAAAAAAAGTTAACCAAAATGCCAGTCTGTTTTTAGACTAATGATTGATCTGAAGACAGACAAGCTTTTGGGAATGTAAGTTCTAGATCATGAAGTTTTCTTACTTTTTCCAAGCTGTCTAGTAACAGATTGTCTCTCCACATAAAGTTTGTGTTGTTTAGTTCCCTGTGTTATGTTAATAGTACTATTACTAATGAAATGCTATTGTGTTATTAGCTTTCCACAAAATCCACATTCAATTTACACTTCATGAAGAACATTTCTTGTGCATAACCAAAAGCATTTCGATCTCGACTTTCCGTATTACCTGTGAATAATTCCTTTCCCATGCAAATACTCCAGGGCTGATACAATTTCAGCAGTATAAAACCTGGTACAGGTCTCATCGAATGAGCCAATTTTGCGTATATACTTTAGCAGCTCGCCATTTTTGGCATAGCTAAGCCCAAAATCTGAGTATAAGAAGTTAAGGTCTACCATTAAAACTTTTTAAAACAAAAATCCCCAGACCTCATTCCAAAAACAAGAATAATATTGAAGAGACATGAACAAAATGGTAGAAGTTGGTTAATGTGAAACTTTACATGGCAGCAACCCAAAACTATGTCTAATTAAATGTATTAAAAACCTAGGATACAGGTTCCAGTTTCTTAGCATTGCAAAGACTCCATAGGGGATTCAATTTGTAATCTTTCTAGATAGTCACCTGAATAATTGATTCCAACTGTATATTTAATTGCTCACATAAACATCCATTTACATTAATAATGAACATAAGTTTAAAATTGCCCCATCATCTGGAAAGGTACAAAAATATCAGTCCAGTGTACAATGAGCAAATATTTATAATATAAAGACAGCCCTTGTAAGTTCTGTTAGTGCATGCATGCACACACAGCCTGTTAGCATTGTTAGCAGCCTCTAAAAAAAAAAAACAAAAAACAACCAACTACTTACTGACCCCAGAAATGAACTGATCTATCCTTTTACCCTTGGCACAGCCACTTCTAAACAGGATAATTAGGAGGAAATTCACATTACTGAAAATTTCTTCACAGCAAAAGAAAAAACCTGATTGCAAAGCAATGAGCTTTGAAGATGAAGCTGCACTTTGCTAGAGAAAACTCAAGAAGCAGTGGCCCAAATAGAATATTTTCCTTTCTTTTCCTCATTTAGATTATTCTGTAAAAATTGTTATATAAAAGTGCTTAACAAATCTAATTGAGTGAAAAATAAAAGTAAATGTGGCTGGCTACTCCTATTTTAAACACAGGAATTGTGGTGTTTTACTCCATATATCAGAAGTAAAATATTTCTCAAACACTTTCTTTTTAAAAAAGTGTGTTGCAAGTCACCTTTCAGCATTTACCAGACGGAGAATACAAGTTATTGTTTTACTCCATTCTCCTGTCCCCCATGTCACTCCCTCTTCTTTGAGGGGTCACATTCATTCCATTTACTTAATTTTAAATAAAAACATTACTGAAAAAAATTGCATCACAAACAACTAAGACATTTTAAATAACTTAGGTTTATTTCATCATTCCCATTAAACAATGTTTCAAAGGAACCAAAACTGAGGATTGCTATTTTTAAGAAAATATGATGGAAAGTTTTAGAACTTAAAGGATACATAGCTTTTCATCATCTTGAAAGGTGAAGTAGAGTTTCACAAAAAAAGGGTGATCCAGGCGGGACATTACATCTCTCTCTCGTGTCACATATGGCACCTTATTTTCTTTTATGATATGACGTTTTTCTAGAATTTTAACTTAATGAAGAAAGTGAAAACACAGGAAATAAAAAAAATGAAGTCCATTTAAGTAATCAGTGGTTTGGTTACCATTTTTTCTTGTTAAGATAAAGTTATCACAAAAACACTAGTTTTATCCCATCTTTTGAACAGGTGTTTTGTAAAAGGTCCACATTCATAAAGTATTTTTAAAAAGCTGTGTTTAAGGAATCAGTACTTACTGGCATATTCTCTAGAACTTGCCAATTCTCGAGCCAAGACAACCTGTTGCCACAGAAGAGAGAATATAATGTAACTATTCGTTAAAGGCATATGGTAACATTGCTTTTGACTTTCCAGTAGGTAATTTTGGACAAGCAGTACTCTAAGTATCACAAACACAATCAGCAAAAGATTTAAGCATGTGTTCATAGTACTTTGGCTTCCTAGCCCCTAACAAAATCAGTTATACTGAGTACTACATACACACCTAATACCAAATGGTATGCATTTAGAAAAAAACTTCTAAATAAGGCTCTTCTTCAGGTCAATTAATTTTTCAAGGTGAAAGGAGAAGCGCATGCAAGTTGCGCTCTTTAATCATTAGAAAATGAAAATTTCAGTGTGGTGGTAAGAAACACCTAAAAAAAGTGTACCTCCTACAAATACACTGAAGTTCACATTATTTGATCAATAGGCATTTCTACTATAAACAGCCAGTCTATTACAAGCTGTGTTGTTACCAAAGGAATTTTTTAAACTCTTCTGTGTACACAGACAACATTATTTAAAGCTGTGCAATAAGATGAGAATGTTCATAACTTTTCTAATTTTTGTTGCCAGGTTTCATCAAGTCTACTATTAGAGTTACTGAAAGCAGTTAACTTAAAGTTCATTATTTAATAAATACCCAGATACATAGTGCTAACTTTCTGCATTATAGAAATTGATGTGCTCACATAGACCGACACCCTCCTCACTGCAACCTCCTCTCAGGTAGTTACAGAGAGAGGCAAGGTCTCCCCTCAGCCTCCTTTTCTCCAGCCTAAACAACCCCAGCTCCCTCAGCTGCTCCTCATGACTCTTGTTCTCTAGTCCCTTCACCAGCTTCATTGCTCTTCTCTGCACATGCTCAAGCAAGTCAATTTCCTTCTTGTAGTGAGGGGCCCAAAACTGAACAAAGTGCAGTCTCACTGGAGCTGAGTACAGAGGGACAATCACTTCCCTAGTCCTGCTGGCCACACTAGTTCTGATGCAGGCAGGATGCCATCGGCCTTCTTGGATACCTGAGCACACTGCTGGCTCACGTTCAGCCAGCTGTCGACCAGCGCCCACAGGTCCCTTTCTGCCAGACAACTTTCCAGCCACTCTTTTCTCAGCCTGTAGCATTGCACAGGGTTGTTGTGACCCAAGTACAGGACCTGGCACTTAGCCTTGTTGAATGTCATGCTGTTGGACTCCGCCTATCTATCTAGCCTATCCATTTCCCACTGCAGAGCCTTTCTACCCTCAAGAAGATCAACAGTCCCACCTAACAGTCTCATCTGCAGGCTTATCAGCACAGGTGAAAACATATCTTGGCTAATAACCCAAACCTGTATAGCTCCAAAGACTATTTTAATCCTGCACTGTATCTTTTTTTTTTTAAACCATATTTCAGATGTATTACCCACATATGTACATTCACACTGAGCAGCTGTGTACAGCGGATTGCTTATTTTCTTCCTAGCATGAATCATCACGTTCCTTTAGGTCCTTTCCTTACTGAACACATCTGAGTAAATCATATATCCTCATTTTCTCCTAAACAACATTCCATAAAAACAGCAGAATCGCAAGAAAAAAATCCCACAGTGATGTATATTAATACTATGTCTGTACTATCATGGGCCTCATCCACACTATGAGAAGATGTAACAACAGGGAATATAAACTCTATAAAGTAGAATTAGACCAGATAGGTAGCTAAAACAAAAAACAATTCACAGAACACACAACTGTGTAAGTGACAAATTCAGGCAGCAAGGGAAAAACTGTAGTTAAACCCTTCAAATGGGAGTTTCTTTCAGCAAGGGAAGAAGAGCGGAGAGCCCTCAGAGGCTACAAAGTAGAACCAGTTGTCAACATAATTGGCAGATAAATGGCGAAGCCATTAAACTCTTAAGCTTGAACAAATGCTTGAGTCTGCCAGAGATTAAGTCTATGTTTAACAACTGGTTTTGGCCGGACACTTTCACCAGTCCTACCTGAGGTCCTGATGATTATGGTGACCAAAATTCTGCTTGTAAAACTCAAAACAATAATGCTACATATGGATTAACATTTACGTGGCATGCAGTCTCTCCTGCTGCCCACCTAACTTCATTTGAGTGACTTAGACTTGACTCAGGACAAAAAAAAAATCTACCAGTGAACAGGCAGCAGAATGCTGGAACAGAAGTTTACTTGGAGTTTGGGCCTTATGTATTTCTCTGTTTACCGGGAACATGGTGCTAAGCTCCAGAGAAGAGAAGCAGAAATTAAAGGGTCTTACTGAAGCAGGCTGTCACTGAGTAAGCGTTCCAACAAGAGGCAACAACTCTATTGGATTCTTTAAGGAAACCTGCAAATTCCAAACTATGCAATTAAGGGCAAATTATTCTTGACAACTACTATACAATAACTATGGCTCATGAAGTCCTTGAAGGCCACGATACTAAAGACTGAGAAAGAATACTGGAAAAATATCACTGTTCTTACATTCTTCCCTAAGCATCTGGCATTGGGTCCCGTCACAAACAAGATACTGGGTAGAAGTTCTTACCATGACCAACTCCAAGCCCAGTTCCAATCCTTCGTGTCATAAAATTTTTACATAACTCATTAAGCATCAAAAACTTACATTAGAAAGCACTGTCTCCTAAAAGGAAACAAGCATCAAGTCATCAGGATACAGTGGAACTTCTGATGAGTTAAAAAGGTACTTAAAGCTCAGCACCTGTATTCAGTGCAAGACTTAATATTAGTTGTTAACATTTAAACAACTGCACCCTGCTCATTTACTCTTTGTTTTCTCCAGATTTAAATCTTCCTAACATTTTCTGCGCAACAAATTTTGAAGTTTTTCCTATTTTTTTTGTCAGACTAACAAGAAGCTTTTTTTTTTTAAATAAAAAAATAAGGTTACCGTCGAAAAAGATCCTTCACCCAGAATTTTCCCAAATTTGAAGTCATCAGGTCGTTTCTTTCGAGGCTGTGGAGGCTGCTGTCCTGTATGCTGCTGCAAGGAGTTTGAACTAGATCTTGATTCAGCTGCAGTGCTCTCCATGTTTGATCCCTGTCTGCTGCCACAGGTGGAAATGACAGATGGAGTGCTGGAATCTGCTTGGCTCCTCACCATTGATGGGGATGGACAGGAGCATAACACCACGCTAGACTGGATTGGAACAGCATCATACTGAAAAGAGAAAAAAATTGTTATCCCCATACCTTCAAATAATTATCCCACACATCTGCACTTTATTTCCATTCCTTCCTATTTGAAAGGACTACCATGAAGATGTCTTTAGGAAGGAATGTGTTTATTTTGGAAATGGCAGCTCTTAGACACTGTTTACATCATGCTGCATACGTACATATAGCTGTAAGTCAAAAGTCTGAAAGCTTTAATTCACAAACGGAGGTTTTTCAGACTCAAGAAGTCCTCTCCAACATTAAGGAGTCAAATATCAAGGTACATTCTCCTACAAATAACATTATCTTTCAGGTTTATTTCATGGACTGATGGCTGTGCCTCTAACCATCTTAACAAGTGACAGTTTTCCTGAAACTTAAAAAAAGTTACATAGTTCTGCATTAACAGTTATATTCACTATTAACATTAGAGATGAAAAATAAATCACAAAAACTTCAATAGACAAAGGATACGTTTCTACATACACAGATTACAATTACATGTTTTTAATTGGAACCTCACTTTTTCTAACAGTATTCTCTCTAACATACACTGGAGGGAGAGGACACCAATAAGATACATACAAAGGGCAGGTCAGTTGGATGATTCTAGTATCAGCAATATTTATTTATTTTTTAAAGAATGCACTGGTCTGATCTTTTACGACAAAGGATTTTACAGTATTTAATCTCATAAAGACATCCCAATTCCAAAACAAAGAACCAGACACAGTAAATATAGGAACAGACACCCCAAATACCAATTCTTATAATATACAAAGGAAGTCTCCATTTGGTACCCTTTCATCAATTTTTCTCGTGTAAAACCAAGCAAACTAGTCAAGCTGGTTTCCCTCCCTGTTCCTAATACACCTGGGGTAGTCTGTCAAACTCTGCTTCAAATGTTTCACTTGAAACTGACCAGAAAACACAGACAAGGGGGGAGCTCTGCTGAACCTCCTCTGACAATAAAAACTGAAATGCAATGCAAACAGAGGGAACAGTTGAGAATATCAACACCATAGATGAGCATGGGTTTTTAATCACAGCATTCTAACATACAGTCAGCACAACGAAACAATAACTGCAGTCTCCTAACCTCAAAACAGATTATACAATCCTGACCTAGTCCATGACATACTTCATCTTGATATTCAAATAAACATTACTTCCAACAAAAATAGCATCTAATGAATTACAGTTTGATTCAGAACAATTTCCTGCATTCCTACCAAAGCTCACTTTAGAACAGAATTGGACTTAGGTTCAGTTACGCATTTAGACTTAAAGCACCTAGCTCCAAAATTAACACTTATTGTATTTGTCTGTGCTCTACGTGGTATAGTAAGGCAGCAGAAACACAGTTTATCCATTCAGTGGCATTACAAAGATATACAAACATATTTCTACACATGTAAAGGTATACTTTTTAAATTCAGAGTAAGGTAACAAAGTCAAAAATAATACAGCTAAAATTCTCATTTTTTCCACTTTCAATGAAATAGATACCAATTACTGTAAGTTTGAAAAGTAATTATTATTAAACAACTGTTGTAAACATTATCCCTGGAAGAAGCATTTTCTTTCCAATCTGAATATAGCCTACTTGCACCAAGATCTCTACTGCTCCTTAGGGCTTTTTCTAAGGAGTGCAGCCAACTGATAGAGCAGGAGGTCAGAAACAGGTAGTAGCTTCTTTTATTAGACCTTGTTTGAACCTTGTGATATAATAGTCTGACAAGAAATCTGCCTATAATGATAACTACTTGCGATATTTTGTACAGCTTTTGTGAGGACAAAAGGATGTCAAGTTTGTGTGAAGATTTGGAGACTGATGGGAGAAGAAATTTGTTTTTTGAAAGTTCACTAACTGCCTCTGAGAACAGTGTATGTCCCTGCTCAGAATTAGTTACACAGTGTTCTCATCTTTGAAGAGAAGTATGTCGATGCTATTATTATGGAAAAAACAGCACACGCACACAAAGTATACGTGCAGTAGGGCACTATTACTTTTACACCTTCTTTGCAGGTATTTGAGTTGACACCTTCCCCAGATTGTCACAGAATCAATGGTCACTAGTTATTTTCCCCTCACATTCTTATAGCCCAGCTGAATCACATTTCCTTCAGACAGCTTGTATAAAGATACACAGTAGCTACAATTAAAACCAGATTGTACTGTTCTCCATAAAGACTGCAGCAACAGCTGAGCACAAGAATGACTGACTGCTCAACTGCTGAAGTGATGCAAATATAGTAAATGTCCCATTAATTGAAATATAGTAAATAAACAGACTATAATATTAAAGATTTAAATGATGAACTTACTCCAGTCAGGCTATCCAAGAGCAAAGGGTATACAGGTAAACAAAGAAATAGCACTGTGGGGGATCTGATTGGATTTTACAGCTACCAAGATTGCCTTGATGGAAAACAAAAACAAACACAAAAGCACCAGAAAGCATGGAAAGAAAACAGAGGAAAAAAAGGTGTTGGATGCAGTTAATTTCATATACTGTGCAAGTAAATAAAATCACAACGAATATCACATGTAGAAAAGTCCTAGACTTGAAGGACAAAGAAAGACAGGAATAAGGGATGTTGTAGGAAGAGAAGGTTATTTCCAGCCAAAGTATAGTACCAATTAGACAAAACTAGGTAGTCAAAACATCAGTTAGTCGTCTTCTCAAAGAAGAGTCAAGATTAAGAAAAAAGAACAGAGAAAGATGCAGAAGATTTAAAGTACCAGTTACCTAGAAAGTGACAGAACTATATGACTAGGTATGCTGCACCTGAACATTTACAAAAAACATCACTCCTACACTCATCTTGCCACAGTCTGCATGTTTTTATATAGTATTTCATGTCCTGGATTGTTTACCTTGTTTTTGTTTTTAAGAGGCTCCAAAAAAGCATGTCTAGAGAGACTGTTTCTACATGCGTCTCCGTGTATGTCAGAAATAGAACAGAGGCCATCTCATCAAGTCTAATCTCATAGTTTTTTTTTTTTTTTTTTTTTTTTTTTTACAAAAATCAGGTTTAAGTCTACTTCTGCTAAATCCAGCCATTTTAGTGAGATAAAGTCAATTACTGAATAATTGAAAAAACTTCTATGCCACATCTACAGAAGCTTGAAGATGCTCTCTTTCCAGCAATTATCAACATTTCTCAACTAGCAAGTCAGTGAAAGCACAGACCCTCACACAGTAACAACACACTTGTGTCCCTTACCTATTGCACAACATAGATTTCCATGGACCACACTATCACACTGATAACCACTGCTCAAATCGGTCTATATCTGTTTTTAAGAATTGGTCTCTAACACTACCTTCTTTCCCAAGCTCTTAAGGATGCTGTTTCAACTTCACCTCCATATAGAAATTCTTTGCTTCTTTGTACAACATACATTGAAAACCTAGTAAGGAAGAACAGAAGTCTGGAATCTGACAGGAAATTGGATCCTGCCACTAACACCGGACAAGCACTAGAGAACAAGTCAAAACCAACTACTTTCAGGAGAAAAGTCAAGAGACTGAACCCCTGAAGAAACTGTGTTTATTAGTCTGTCTTTGCCCTTTGGTATCAGGGCACCCAGGATTCTAAGAACTAGGATGACCTGCAATTCAACAGAAGTCATACTGCATATAAAAATTACTGAGTACTGTATGTGATGAGCATTAGGCTAAATCAAGATAAGAAGCTCAGAGACAATTAGGAATACAAATCAATAACAACATGTATGCCCTACATCAGCAAAATCCGTTTCATCAATGATCTGATTCAGAAAGTAACATAGCAGCACCCTAGGATGTCTACAAATTAATCTTTTCACTTGCAATAGAGCTTGAGAGGCTTTTACAACTGATACTGCATGATACAGCACAAGATATTCTTCCCAGTTGTCACAGCACGTCTTCCAAACCTCACTTTTACATCTCTGCCAAACAGTCCTTTGATACAGAAAGATCTTCCAAGATCTATGAATCTAAGATCCAATGTCCAAGTTAACACACTTGTCTTTGAGTAAAAATATGGAGCCCATCTATTTATCTGTGTAATTAAGGAGGGATAAAGGCCTTTACTTCACATTAAGAGAAAGTAATTGTTTTAAGTGGACAACTGTTTTGTAGTTCTAGAGACAATGTGACTTGCTGCTATTTATACTGTGATTCTGCTGAAGACAGTTTACATTAAACAGGCTTTACATTAACAGGCAGTCATATTTATTATATTTTCATGGCACACTGGTGTTTCAGAGGATTGAGAAAAGATACAACAACTGCATGAAACATAGACCTCGTATCTAAAAAAATAGAGTAAGAAGGGGCAATCAAGAGATATTATACACAACTTTCCCATTGGTGCTCTCCCACTCATTATCCCAAACTGCAAGCGTTTGTTTACCTTCTCCAGGCTCTCCAATACCTATTTGTGACAGCCTCCACTTCAAAGGCTAGTGTGTAACACACCCTGAAGGTTCCATCATATTCCAAAAGAAAAAACAGCTCATTAGCTCAGATGCTCAGGTGAGCCTGAACATACGTCCTCAAATTATTCCTCATAGTTGCTAAAGTTAGAACTTAGGCAAAAGCAGAGTAGCTCAGCAACAAGAAACGAGTTAATATGCAAAGAAAAACTCATTCAGAATAACAAAAGCTTTGCCTTCTAGTGCAGAAAAAACAGTACAGGTAGCATTTTTCATTATACTCCTATTACTTCCAGGAACAGCTTGCAGAAGGCAAAATAATCCGTAACAATAAGATAAACCTTCAACATCAGCTTTCCCTTGGTATCCTCTACATGCTGCTACACCAGAATGATAGCAACAAATTGTGTGCTGTCAAACTGCAGTGAACATTAGTTCTTGTACACTGTATCCCAACATCTATTTATTCTCTGGACTCATCTAGAAATCGACAGTCGGACTTTCTGCTAAGCAACCTACACTACTCTCCTTCTGTTAATCCATTTTACATGTGTGCACATGTGAGAAACAATATACTGAATAACTAATGAAACTACATAACATATGGTTTATATATGCTTAAATGTTTGTCAATTTAAAGAATTTTAGAATAGATGTATTTGTCAACACTTATTACCTTCAATACTTTCAGATTCTAAAAACTGAATAAACAAATGCCAAAGGCAATGTATATAAGCCCTGGCTAAACTTGACATAATGCAATGCTGCAACAACCTATGAGAATTTGATTTGTAAAATTTTCTTCAGAGACATTTACTTGTATTACTGTAAAGGAGTTTTTTTTGTTAGTTTGTTTTAAAAAAAGCTCTAATCAGCAGGTTTTTGCTTTGTGTTTTCAATGAATCTTGGAAAATGCAAGTCCTATATTCATAACAGTCAAGAAGATTAATCATGAAGAATCAAATGAATTTATTTTTCTTCTTAAGCTTTTTGGATATACATTCTGAAAAAGTTCATGGCATATAAAGAAGTGTTTTCAGTTTGGGGAGACATGCTATACTGTTCGTATAAAAAAATCTCAAAACATCAGAAGCAAAGCTCAGCTCTGATACTATCTTCTTCATGTTGAACTGACCACCTACCATCGCATCTCTACTTTCTAGAGATCTACAACACAGTTTATCTGTAAGTCAGTAATGAGGAAATCACATTCATGTAGTAACAGCAAAAAATATAATTTAGCTGATAGACACAAACATTTGTAAGCACAAAGAACACCTCTAACGTTAGATTTGTTTGATTTTTTCAGTCAGAGAATAAAGTTGCATTATCTACAAGACTGACTTTAGTCTACAGGAATTAATTTATTATGTAAAGAGCACAGTTGCCCCAAACACTGCAGTTAACACAAATACCTTCTTCTAAATTTGACAACACATACCATGGTATTTCCTGTCACTAATTTACAGGACTCTAATTCCACATTCAGGTAAGGATAAAAGCTAATGAGAGGACTTGAAAGAATCTGCATACCATCCAGTTACCCTCTAACCTCCTCTACTTCTAAGCGAAGCACTCGAGTACCAAGCACTTTAACGGGCAGACACTATTTAAGGCCATCCGCTCCAACCTCCCCTCCCCAACCCTGAGCCTCAAAAGAGATCAGAAACAGGAAACCACAAAAATTTCTAAGAACCTGAAGTCAGCCTATGGCCCAAACAGCTACAAATGTAAACAAGCCATTAAGAATTCATTTCATGCAAACAGATACAGCCCAGCTCACAAGAAAACAAAAGCCATCTGTAACAGCAATAGTCTCGATCACATTCTACATGATCAGTTACCTGATAAAGCACAACAATGCTAGAGGTGTTGTGCAGCTAATAAACACAGAAGAACTTCCTATGCTAGATTCCTTGCTAGCACTGTGAGGATTTAGGAGGCACAGACAATAGTCTTGAGTGAAGGGCAGAGGAGCAGCAAAACAGAGGTGGCAGTATGTAGACACTGTGTAGAAAGGTTGGACAGCACAATCAAGAACTGTAATGAATTCCTTCAGAATTACCAGAGAACTGAACATCAAACTTAATACTTTATTATCAGAAGTGCTAAGCAAGTTTATCCTTGTGTTTTTTTGTTTGTTTGTTTTTGCTATAAAGAATTACAGAGTATTTGCTAAGTGAAACAACTTTTTTAAAGCAGAAAAGGAAGTCTCAACTGCAATGTTTACATCCAGGTCTTTCGCAGACCTTATTAACTTTCCATAAGCTTAAATGCAAGGTGTCAAAAAGGGAAGTGGGGAAGGAGAAAATTAATCTCCCCTCCCCTTTTTGCTTACATATACATAATCTAACTTAACCACCTGCAAAAAAAAAAATCCCATTTGAAATACCAGAAACACTAGTTCTTTGGTTTTGTACAAATTCTTCAGAAAGCTCCAATATGAGAAACTTAGAGAAGGATTTTAATCTTCCAAGCACTGTTTTCTGAATCACATTTTTCTCTTTCCACACTGAAAAGTAATTTCTCACTCACATACTTTATCTGATGCTATAAACGTGCTAATTCTATAGCTTTTCTAGAAAAAATGTAGAAAAGATACAAGTTCAGTGTTGAAAAACATGCATTTCAAAAACATTTCATGTCTTCATAGATCAAACCTATTTTATTACTTTGCCAGTTTATTACTTTTTTCAGTCTAAAACAAGTGACTGCACTCCTGGTTTCATGCCTTTTGTACAAAATCCTGCAAATACTTCAGTTATCAGCATCCCTTTCCAAGTTCTGCCTCCAATGCATCCTTTCAACTAATCAGCTTTAGAGAAGTGTGACGAGCCCAAGCCTGCAAGGGTGTCTCAGAATGTCTACTTGTATAGTTACAAGTGCTACATGAACCAGACATTACTTCTAGCATTGTAAGTAATAGACCAAGTTACCCAAAGAAAGATTTGCTTTAAAAAAAAAAAATCCCACACCTACCCACATATTGGATTCGCTATTTAGTTGAAAATTGTCATGGAAGCATTAGAATGAGTCCAGAAGAGGGCCACAAAGATGATCAAGGCGCTGGAGCATCTCTCCTATGAAGACAGACTGAGGGAGTTGGGGTTGTTCAGCACGGAGAAGAGAAGGCTCCGTGGAGACCTTGTAGTGGTCTTCCATTACCTAAAGGGTTCCTACAGGAAAGCTGGGGAGGGACTCCCTGTCAGGGAGCGTAGTGATAGGACAAGGGGTAATGGCTTTAAACTAAAAGAAGGTAGGTTTATATTAGATACAGAGAGGAAATTCTTTACTATGAGTGTAGTGAAGCACTGAAACAAGTTGCCCAGAGAAGGTGTGGATGCCCCATCCCTAGAGGTGTTTAAGGCCAGGTGGATGGAGCTTTGAGCAACTTTGTCTGGTGGGAGGTGTCCCTGCCCATGGTAGGGGGTTCCGAACTGGATGATCTTTAAGGTCCGTCCCTTCCAACCCAAACCATTCAATTACATCCAGATTATCCTCCAAATTATCTCCTTTCCACTAGCTACCAGCACTTGTGTTAGAAACAGGAGTGCATATAAAATTGCTCCTCTTAAGCATATTTTATTTTTTTTTGCCTTTGAGCACCATCTTTAGTTCTCAACATCTGTATCTCTTATTATTTTCTATTCCTGAAGATGGCTTTGGTAAGAGATTTACAGAAAACTTAGGCCAATTAAAAGCCTATGCATGAGTGATGAAAATAAGTCATAGCCTTACACTGAACCCAAGAGAAGAGAATACTAAGTAGATAGGTGTATAGGAAAAAAATATCGTCTGAAAGTTTTATACCTATGAATAACTACAAACAACTCCTATCAGCCTACTGCAATTCCTCATGTAGATGAGGAACTTACTTTATAAAGTACCCAGTTCTTTGAAAAACAGTTTGTATTTGTTTCACAAGGGGGGGGGGGGGGGGGGGGGGGAGGGAAACAACGTTAACAGTTTTGCTCAGACATATCCATGACTATACTACAGGTTTTATCAGGACAGAAACATTAGTAGAATGGAACCTGCCTTGTAATAATTACTAGAGCAGTTAAACCTTCCACTGAAGACACTGCTGAAGTTAAAGATGTAAAGAACTGTTCTTCCAGACTCTTCATTTCAAGAGGAAGGGAACATGTTGATATAAGACTCAATACCCTTACAACGAAGGCATTAACAGCAAATAACTAAGACCACACTGGCAACTTCAACTACAGCAGCACTAAAAGTGTTTCCTGTGAAAAATGCAATTCTCTCCTTAGTACTGCTTCAGAAAAGAAAAGAAAAGAAAAGAATGTTTTAGGCAATTAACCCCACATATATGAATACAAAAGTTAACTGTTCAGGCAGAGGAATGTTGAAGTATTTCTTTTAAAGCTATGTTCTGTTTCGCTCCCAGGTCTTTTGCATTTCTAGTAAAATAATCACAGAATCCACTGACGTCACTAATTCCATCACAGTAACATTAACTGCATCTTGCTGAGTTTCAGAAATAATGTATTTCCCATATTTGATATAATCTGATTTACAAAAAGGCTAGCTGAATCAAACCACCTCTGTCTGCTAATGCCAGCCAGTACACTCACCTGAACAGAGAAATGGGATGGAAGAGAAGGAATTTAAGTTACTAAGTTACTCTGAATAAATACTTTCTTTTTAACAAAAGTAATTGTCAACTTCGTTCTTCATTCATTTGCTCTCTGTCCATCTCTCTCAGAGATCTGAATTGCATAAAGAACAGAAACAGAAGTATTTGGAGGGGGAAAAAAACAGAAAGAATTGATGAGCAAGGACAGAAGTACGAAAGGAAGCACGCTCCCTGTTCAAGTGGGTTCAGAAAGTAAACAGAAGTCTTCTCTGATGCCAGCAAACAGCCATATGGAGCTCTATCAAGAGGCAGGAAAGCAAAACTAATTCATAGTCAAACATGGGCTTATTTCTTAATCCTTAACGCAGTATTCCATGTCCTACCCTGTAGGGCTATTCCACATACTAACTCCCATTTTCATTCAACAAATACAATCACCTTAAGACCCTAAAAAAATATTAAAAAATCATTAAGCATGAAGAGTAGAGCACGTTATAAAACGAGGCTTCAAGAATCTACACAGATGTATCAGTCTGTATGCAGAAGACCCTTCTTAGCTAATTCCAAACATGGATATGGAAAGTATTGCTGCCAGTCAGTTACGCTACCATTGCTGAATACTGGTAACTATTCTTGTATAAAAAAAGTAAAAGAAAACCCCACAATTGTCATAAGGTAATTTCTACGTTAACTACGCTGTATAATTTACAACACAAGTTGAGACCTACCATTTCCCCTTCTGCGTATCAGCCACAATCCCACACTATATTAACCAGCGTTCGCAAAATGGAAGAGTTTTACCCTCTCAGACGAATGTAAACAACTGTTCGAAAGCACACGCCACTATTACCCCCGGAGCCTCTCCCACACCTTTCTTCCCACTACAAAAGAAATCGGTTACGGGGTATAGAGGCGGCTCCCCTAGCGTAGCAGCACGGGCCCTGCTGGGGGAAGGCGACCCGGCAGAGACGCGGCGGTGCCCCGTACCCGGAACGGGGAGCGGCGCTCCGCGAGAGGCCGCGGGGCGGCTCCTCGGCCTCGGCCCCGCTTCCTGCCGCTGCCGGGACGAGCCCGGGCACCCGTCGCCGCGCTCGCCGCGCACTCCCAAGCCCCTGCCAGCGCCGGGGGCGGGAGGAGGAGAACGGGCCCCCCTCCGCGCGGCCCGCAGCACCCCCGGGAGGCGAGAAGCGGAAGGAGAATCGGCGGCGGCAGCACCGGGGCCAGCCCCACGCAGGGCAGCGCTCGCCCAGCCGCCCTCTCCGCCCGAGCAGGCGGCGGGCGAGGGGGCCGCCCGCGGAAGCCCCGGCAGCGTGCGGGACGCGGGTGGCCCTCCCCTCACGGACGGACCGGGCCCGGCGCCTGGGCCTGGGCCTTCCCGCAGCTCCCCCAGCGCGCCGCGGCCGCCGGCAGCCCCGGGCGGCCTCGGCGCCGCGCACTCACCAGGTGGCTGCTGGTGCTCGCCATGGGCCCCGCCCGGCCGGCCGGCACGGCCCGCGCTCCCGTCGCCCTTTAAGAGCCGAGCGCGCGGCCGCCCGGCCCGAGCCAATGGGGCTCTCGCATCCTCCGCCCGTGACGTCACCCACAACAATACGCCCCCCGCCGCGGGCGGGACTTCCGCGCAGCCCGCCAGGCCGTTGGTCGAGCCGCCTGCTACTCACGTGCGAGCCCGGACGGAGCGTCCCCCATCAGCCTCAGCGTCCGCTGCCGATGCGGGCATGCGCAGACGCTGGGCTTTCGCTACGGGCTTCGCTTCGTGCCCGGAAGCTGCGTGGGGTGAGGGCGGCAGAAGCCTCCCCAGCTTCCGGCCGAAGCGCGCATCCGGGCTCTCCGCGCGGCGTGAGGGCGCTGCGGGAGCGACGAGAAGGTGGCGTCGGGAGGAGGCGGTGCCGCCGGGCTGCGGACCGCGCCGCTCGGCGCCTGGTGTCGTCGTTATGAGCGTCCGCCAGCGCGCCTCCTGCCGCCCGCTCTCCCGGCGGCGGCCCGTGCCTCGAGGCGCGAGCTTCCGCTGAGGATGCCGAGTTCCCGTTACTGTTACGAACCCGAATGTGTAACACGTACAGTTTCACTGTAGGCGTTCTTAAAAGTCTGGCTTCTCCGGAGGAAAAAAAAATAAAAAAGTGTGCTGTGCTCCTTGGGTATGAATTCACTGAATCTGACGTGCACTTTTCGTTACAAGGCTTTCGCCGTCTCAGAACTAAATAATTTTCATCCCTTGTAATAAATACACCCGCCAAATACTCATCAACATCTTTAACTGCTATATGGTATAACAAATGAGATCTTGTTCTTTTAGGTAGGTGTGCATGCAGAAAGCATTTCAACAGGTTATCTCACCAACCTGTGTTCACAAGTACATAAAATGTACTTTACTCACAGAAGCCAGCCAGATCCAGCGTGAAGCACTAGGATCACAAACACTGAGAATGATGGGCCGTTTGTGCATGACACCTTCTCACAAACTATTTTAATTTGTTAAAGGATCATTGAATGTCAAGGAATTACTCAAAATGGTAATACAAGTAAAGACCATATTTTTTGCAGAACCACATCAGAATCTACAAAGTACAGATAATTAGCTTCAAATAGGGCTGGGGCAGTTGGGCAGGACAGCAGTCTTGCAGTGTCCTAGTGGTAAACTACTTTAGAAAGATTTTTACAATAGCCAATGTAAATCAACTTTCTTGCATGGTGATTTTTTGCTTCGTGGACATATAGGACAACAGATCACAATATTCCTTTTTAAATATATATATATGCATATATATATATTCATACCTTCACCCCTCTCTTTTTCAGACTATCCAAATTCTTGGCCTTTCTTACAGGCTGTATTTTCTTTTCGGGATTCTTTCCAACTGATTTACATCTTCCTGAAGATGTTTGTTTTGTAAAAATACTTCACAGTGAATTCCATCTAGCCCTGCAGAATTTAACAAACCTGTTAAGTGGCTTAAGTCAAATTCTCTATATGCTACTATCATCTTGTTAAAATGAATCATATTAATTATCTTCATAGTCAAACTATAGTGTGCTAGTGAAACAAAAAGATGCAAAGGATCTATTTGACTTCACGTACTTGAAAACCAGCAGAGTGGCATCGTGCTCAATAGCCACAGACACTGTTACAGTATCAATGCCCTATCAGAGCTATTAATAAGCTTTTTGCTACTTGGCAGAGTTTTTCCTAGTCTCCTTACCATAATCCAGTATTTCCCAGAAGTAATTTATTTTCATGATACCATAGTATTTATTACTACTACTAATAACAGTACCATTCTTCTGCCTAGCCTTATATGATAAGAGGATCTTATGCTTTTCCCTGATTAAGTTACAAATATTTTCCTACTCTGCAAGACTGTATGCCCTCAACAGCATTCCTCAGGAAATGTCTTTGTAATTTTCCAAGAACCGAACCAAGTGCAAGTACATTCTTCTGCAGCACAGGGTGCTCACCTTCACCTGTCACATGACATCTAAACTGAGTCAAAACCTAGAAAAAGGCTACTCTAGTTTTAGCAGCCTCATCCAGTGAACTATGTCCCTACCCGTGGCAGTTGTGTTGGATCAAGATGATCTTTAAAGGTCCCTTCCAACCAAACTATTCTGTGATTCTACTTTACACCTTTGAAGTCTGTGAAACCGGTAATCTTCCAGCAGAGGGCGATGACATGTTGGACAATATGCTGTCTAACAAGGCATTAGTACAGAGTGCTAGGGAGCAGCACAAGACAAGGCTGCCCTAACACAGGGTGGGGCAAGTAGGGCGATCCCAGCACCAGCAGTCCCTCACCGCACAAAGTGCAGCATAGTCCTGCCTGGTCTGAACAAAGTGGACAGAGCCTGGTAACAGGGTTTGCTGATACTCCCAAACAAGTTGAGGTGATGGACCAGGTCCAGGATCCACACAGGAGCAGCAGGGATGAAGGTGGACCTATAGACAAAGCTCTAACAAAAGTCCAAGGTCCTTCTAGGAGGTAGGGCTAGAAATGAATCTACAACATGGTTTCAGGATCCAGTTGTGGTTCAGAGACAGGACTGGAGATAAACTACATTATCAGTCCACAGCTTTCATCCATTATACAACGTACTTACATCCCAGGCCCAGAGGCCATCCAGGAAATGACATGGAGACAGAATTGGAGACAGACATAGACCTAAATGAAAGCTAAATGGATCTTCCAGGTGATGGGCCAAGGATGTGGAGTAGGGGTCCCAGGTGACACTGGTCAGGCCAGTTAAGGCCTATCACTGCACTTAGGGCCATGATACTAAGACAGATAGCACACAGCAATTCTCTTTACAGAGAAATGTATTCTGTCTGTGTTCTGAATCTTGTAGCTACAGAAAGCATTTTCATAAGTGACTGCACACGTGAAAATCACATGTATGGTATTAAACCCAAAGAGATATATTATTTTTTAATACATGGTTTGCAAATGCTAACAACCTTGTTGCAGTAATAGGAAAACTTTGAATATAACAAACATCAGAAGTTATGAGAGGCATAAAACCACAGAATCATCTAGGTGGGAAAAGATCTTCCACCATCAACCTGACCTGCTGAGTCCCATCACTAAACTATGTCCCTCAGTGCCATGTTCACACGTCTCTTAAAATACCACGAGGGATGGGGACTGCACCACTTCCCTGGGCAGCCTGTTCCAATGCTTGACCACCCTCTTCATGAGGAAACTCTTCCTGGTATCTAACCTAAACCTCCCCTAGTACAACTTGAGGCCATTTCCTCATGATTTTAGGGCACGAAGGTAAGAGAAAGTGACGTGAGGGGTCAACAGTCTTTAAATAGCATATACAATCTTTTAAAAGAAGAAACTGGTATTAGGAGTCAAAATGTTGTAGTACCTATGTGTTTGGCACTGTTGCACCTCCTACTGCAATAGCCGTGGGAAACTACTGTGCAAGCTACTAAAACCTGTGATCTCATTGCAAAGATGAGGTAACCAGTTCTACACACAGAAGCCAAGTGAGGCATGCTATTGATTTATGTGAAAGCATTTGTAATTTTTTTCTCTAGTACTCTGAATCTCATTCTGAAGATATCTATCGTCTGTTTTTGAATGTGAAAGCATGTTATGAAAAAGTCTTGAGTTGTCCACACCAATGCCCCTATATCTTTTTTAAACGGATGCTTTATTTAGATCTGTCTGGTACGTATTACTCTGTCACTGCCTGTATTAGGCATCGTATCAGTCAGCTTGGCTCAGAAAGCCATATAGTTTTGGGTCTGCAGTATCAAATGAATATAACTATACTGCTTCCAGACACGGGCAAGTACTGCATAATACTGGACTGTGGACACACAATGTCTAGTGTTGACATTGCTGCAGCAGTTTCTGTGCTTTTCTGCAATAGGCAGTGAAGATCAGAAGTGTGTAGATCAAAGCAATCTGTCCAACAGCCCTAATATGATAAGGCTTAACACTGGGCTTTCAGATTTTGCCAATTAACTTGCTCTATTCATGAATGTCAAGGAAGAAGCAATCCAAGCTTGTAGCTTTGTGTTGCAACTTAATCCCTGGTTTGCATGCTGTTAAAAACAAAAAAGCACCCCTCCACCCCTTGTGTATTAATTCCCCTTTCTAGCATAAAAAGAACAACCCCTCCTCTTTACCAATTACTATCACCAGCACAAAAATATGTATGTCATCAAATACTACAGTTCTTGCTTTAAAACTGATAGTTTAGATCTCTGTTCTTGATTAGTGCTTCTCTCTTCAGAATTTCAGTAGTGCCTCTAGCAGGAACAGATCTGTAGATTAGATTAAATTACTGAAGATTAAAATGACTATTTTTAATTTTTGGTGATTTTATTAGCTAGAAGAATGTATGCATGAGTGAAAATGGGGATGGCTCTTTGAAAGAGCATACATTCTCCCCTCAAATGAGGGGTTATGCTGGTCTGGAGGGGCCTGTGGTGATAGAAAAAGACACTACATTCAGTCTCTCTATTTGCTTTTGCTTCTCTATCTCATTAAGTTTTACGTTCTCCCTTCTGTAGCCCAACCTGCTGCTCCTTATGCTCATATCTGATTATAATTGTTCCCTTTATCCTTTTGCATGTATTACTAGTTTAGAATACCTTTTTAAGTAAACAAGTCTTCATGAAACTGGTTCATTTTCTGTGCAGACATGTTCGTATGCAAGGGCTGTCTAGATATGAGAGATTTAAGATACAATTGATTTGACAATTTTAGGAAGCATCACTCTGATTCTGAAGATTTGAAACTTGGGAATGCTGCATCAAGCCAGACTAAAAGCTTGTTCTAAAAAGGGGTCTAAAAGCTTGGGAATCACCAAAATCCTGCAGGCATGTGGTCTTGTTTCACATATTTTCTTCTGCATAGGAGGTTATAGCAACTGATCGTAGCATCAGATTCTTTTCTTGCCATTAGATTGTGGTATATTATAAAAAGCACCCTTGAATATTGTTTTTACAAGATAAAAAGTACAAAGGACCAGAAAAGGGACATTTTTTTCAGATATTGGAAAAGCCCTGTGCTTACCACACTGAAAACAAACCACTGCTGGCACCTTCTGTGGCTGTCTCCCAAGCTGACTGTGGACACTTCATTCTTTTGCTGCTTTTCTCACAGATGAAGACTTCCCACAATAGTTCTCCGGCTTAGCACGTTTTTTGGGGGGAAGAGTTAGTCAGTCTACTTTTTTACTTATAAATGAAATCTTACTTTGCACTGATAAAACTAGTCACCGCTAATAGTCAACAGAAACACGACACATTCCCAAAGAGAAGGAGGGAATGAACGTGAGCAACCATAGGTATGCGTGTGCCAGTTAGCGTAGATGTACATGTACACTTCTCCATATGCTTGCTACAACTGCTGAGCCCTTTAAACCTAGGAGATGCAACTAAGACTCCAGGAATCTGCTTGGTGGGTAATCACCCATATATAAGGTTTCCTGTCTCTATGGCAGAAAGTAAAACTCCAGAAACTGAGCTCAGAAAGGCTGTACCTGCTAAGCAGACAGGCAAAAGTCTAGTCAATTCTGAAGAAAAAATAAAATCCCTGGAGAGGCAGTGGGCCTGGCCTGTTTTGTGATGAAACCTTGGTTGTATTATTCTTGCTTTTCACCTTTTTCCCTTAAATCATCCCAGCCAATTAACCTTGGAATACACTTACATTAAAATCAAAGCAGTACATGGGGCTTAGTTTCTGCAAAATAAAAATTTACAGCTATTCAGGATAATGAAGATCAAGGCCCACTGCCCAATTATTTTTAAATAGTGCAATTCTAAATTCTGATGAAATCATGAACCATTTGAATCCATTTAGAATCCACATTAAGAAGCAAAAATAGCATCTTTAGCAAAAAAACGTTTATCATGGTTTTATGAAGAGTCATACATAGTTCTCAAATAACAAATGGGTTTAAATCATGATTCAGTAAATTGCAAATATTGCTGCTTCTCAGTCCAGCAGGCATTAGTTTTCAGGCTACAGTAAATGTTGAGTTAATCTGAATTACAGTGAGGAAAGAACTATGTGCTGAGAGCAGAGCAGCTGTCTCACAATGAAGTTTGGAAATCGTCATCTTGCATGCAATTACAATGGCTCTTTCTGGGGAAAAATAGCAGGTCTGCTGCTGCATCAGACTAGAGGATTGCTGGACTTCTGTGGCTGCCAGGAGTTTAATCTGGGGAAAGGCATGGTCATGTGTCTCCTGAGACGGCAGATTTTGCTGTGTTCAGTCCTGGCCATGCCAGGGATATTATTTGCTAGCCAGAGGAGTGGGTCACAATCTTTTCTTGAAGTAGAAAAATTAAAGATTAGTTAAGAATGATACATGATTGTAGTTGTCTGCACAGTCACCATTTAAGCCATTTGGGAAGACAGTGTTGTGAGATGAGAGGGCAGCAAAAGATCTTTGTGGGCAGCATTCCTCAAGGAAGGCCATTCTGATCATTCTGATGTTTGACCAGACCATTGCCATCAGAGAGCTTCAGTAGTTCAGCAGCAATCAAACCTCCTGTGGTATCATTGTCACACAAGGTGCAATAGTCACTATTGCTGAAGGACACATTTGCCATCTCCAAAGATTCCTGAAGCATAAGGAAGTTACCCTTTCCATGCTGTAAGTGAGAAGGATAACTCCTTCCCATGCCAGATCTGTCAAGGTTGGCTTTAATTATTTCAGAAATTTTCAGGCCAACTGTATCATCAGCATGGTTTTGTGCTAAGAATAGTGCCAGCTTCACTTCCATCTCTTCTGCTCTCACATACCTGCTGGGGACATACTGCTGGCTTGGACCAGAGGCAAACATTTCTTCTGCAGCAACAAGATTTGTGCTTTCCACAGGTTTCAAGGAAATCTGGGAAATCAGTTCCTGGGTGTTTAGCTCAGAAACTCCATCTGTAGTCACTTTGTTTGAGTTGCTTGCCTCTTCTCTTCTGAGTTGATTCCAAGCTTCATTAGGTCCAACCCAGTCCTAGTGAAAGGATCAGTAAGTTCAGGACATTTTGCTCAGAGGTAGAATTTTCAGAATAACAGTTCTTTTTGTATGGCTTTGGCACAGCAATCCAGAGGTTTAGTGCAAATCTAATGGGCAAAATTTCAGTAATAGGGTAGAGAATATAGCATTTAACTGCCCTGAAGAAAGATTTCACATGAAATTTTCAAGATTTCACCTCCAGAATATACTGGAAGCTGCTTGTATTGCTTTGGTTTTGTGAAGGCAGCATGCACCTTTCATGTTCAGTAAGTGTACAAGAAGATGGAAGACAAGAGAATGCAAGTGCACTAATGATGTTTCTTGGTTTTTGCTTCTTCCATGAAAGGGATCTGTTCTGTTTTCACCTTTTTTCTTTTCTTTTTTTTTTTCTCCAGTTACGCTATTTAAACATACTTAAGATATTGGGAATGCTAGAAGAACATGCTAGAGGACGGCAGCAATGTTGATTAACTACTAAGGAGAAGCTGCCACTTGAGAAAAAGAGTGGTGATTCCTTGGTCCTGCTTTTTCTACCTAACAGACAAAATACTCATTTCTCTGTGAAAGAAAACCCTGATTTGTTAAACCAAAGTAACCCCTGAATACTGTGCTTGGTTACCAGTGTTATCCATCTGAAAAAAGGGGGATATCAAAAGCATCACTTATTGGTTATATGTGGAGAAATCCTCTGGATGTAGAAAAAAGTACAGGTGATGGATGGACAAGGAGCAAGCTACTGGAGGGGCTTTATTTTTAAGGAGAGAGAAGATGGACAGTGGCTCTGGTGGTGTAGTTAGTATGCGGAGGCAGGAAATTAAGTGAGAAACCATGAAGTCCCAGGAAGACCAGAGCTACATGTTGGTAACAATGCTCAGGACCTAGAATGATCAACCCTAGGAAAAAAATCCTCCCCTCATAAGCTGAGGATCATAAGAAAGGAATTAAACATTTCTTACCTTAAAATTCCCATTATGCAAATTATAGAGTGGCTGAAAGAAAGCAGCTGGTGTGGGAATGTTAAAGCAGGAGAGGCTTTTTGCCCTGAAGTGAGAAAACAACACTTTAAAATCAAAAACCAGACAATTGTTCTGTATTCTGTCTCAATGATATAGCACACTGGTTAAATGAAAGCCCAACTCTTCTGATAGAAAGATTGCAGTAGAATCTCATTTCATGTGGTTCCTGACATCTTGTGGGTATGCAATTATCTGCCTCTCAGACATGCTTTCAATGTTCCTAACCCAAAGTGCAGCCTTCTTGAAGTTTTCTGAGGAATGCTATATGCATTCAACTCATTAATAGTCTATTACTCATTATATGTACTGAGCTATTTATGCATTTGTTTAGCATCTTGTTTGATCTAAACCACCTTTTCTAGCAGTATTTTAGAGCATGCACGTTTCATTAAATTTAGACAGAGAAATTCTGCCATATATCATAGTCCGTTCATTAGAGTTTATCCTGTACAAACATTTTATCATATGAATATCATATATTCTGTCTCCCTCAGAGCAACATGTATATGGAGCATAATAATGTATGTCAAGGCAGAAAGGGAAGAGGTAGGAGACTGGCTTTTGTGCTACCAGCATAAAAGAATATAGAGGATGGTTAAACCAAGGTTTTAGAGACACTTTTTTTTTTTTTTCTCGTGTATGACTTGGTCTCAGAACCTAAGAAACACAGAATCTGAGTTGGTGTAGTTTGCCTATATTGGTATTTCACATACTGACTACTGGCAGGTATGTCACAAATAGCTTAACATTGATATCAGTTTAACCATCTTTATGGATTGCTGTGCGCTTCCACTTTTAGGTTACCTACATGAGACAACTCAAAATTTCCATTTTTTTTGTCCTGGTTTTGGCTAGGATAGAGTTAATTTTCCTTCTAGTAGCTGGTGTGGTACTGTGTTTTGGATTTAGAATGAGAATAATGTTGATACCACGCTGATGTTTTAATTGTTGCAGAGCAGTGCTTACACCAGGCCAAGGACTTTTCAGCTTCTTGCTCTGTCCTGCCAGCGGGCAGGCTGGGTGTGCAGCAGGAGCTGGGAGGGGACAGACCCAGGACAGCTGACCCAAACTGACCAAAGGAATATTCCATACTATATGGCATCATGCTGAACATTTATATGGGATGGCTGTCTGCGGTGTGGGGAGAGGGACTGCTGCTCAGGGACAGCCTGGGCATCATCAGTCAGCGGGTGGTGAGCAATTGCATTGTGCATCACTTGTTTTATACGCATTATCATTAATAGCACTATTATCATTATTATTATTTTCATTTATTTTCTGTCCTAATAAACTGTCTTTATCTCAACACACAAGCTTTCACTTTTTTTCTGATTCTCTCCTCCATCCCCCTGGAGGGGGTGGGCAGGGTGAGCAAATGGCTGTGTGGTGCTTGGCTGCTGGCCAGGTTAAACCACAACAGGTTTAAATTTCTTTAACTCCAACAGACCCTCAGCCTTGACCTTTAGCTGAGCTCAGGTGCCAAGAAGGCACTTTGGTCTCCTTAATGACCGAATAGTGGGTCATTAGTTATCATTAGCCAAGAATCACGTCATATCCTGAGAACATCAAAAGAGCTTTTGAGTATGTTAGAATTTGATTGCGCAGCAGAAACAAGAAGCAAAATGGATATAAGGACACTTCGTTTACTCTCTTTAGGTTATAAAGATCAAGAGAAACTTAAAGAGGAACTATAACATACCTTGAAGAAAGCTTGCGGTTCCAAAATAAATAGAGTAGGGTGCCAAAACTTAGAGGAATGAACAAGAACTGCAAAGTTCTGGAATTAAAGAGCTTTTCAGACACTTCTGGTACACCTAGGAAAAGAATCATCCCCCCCCAAAAAAAAAAAAAAAAAAAGATAAAAAGCCTGAAAGTTAAGATAGATCCCCAAATAACTAAGCAATACAAATGAAATAAGCAGTTAAAGACCTCAAGGAAAGTAATTCGGTTATGAAAACTTGAAGGAAACTGATTCTGATTTTAAAAAGCTTCATTTTACCAAGCATCTTTCTTTTTTTTTTTTTTCCTCCTTTCATTTTTAAAAATTAGTATGGACATGAAAAGACATGAATTAAGATCAAAACAATATTCTTTGTACCTGCTCTTTGAAACACTGTTGTCTGGCTCCACTCGCTCCACTGACTATGGTATGAATCCTCATTTTCAGAAACTTTGCAGCGAACTCGTGCAATGTAAGAGATACCACTGTGAAACTCTGTGCCTTCAATTTCTATTTGTGGTAGTGAACTGGGTGGTGTCTTGTTCAATGCAAACTGCAAATCATTATAAAAAAAAATCTATTAAAAAGGCTGGGCAAAAGGATGGTCTTTTAATAACTTTTTTTTTTTTTCCCTTCTCCAAACCCTCTGTTCTTGGATGCAAGAATAGGGCCTACATGATGATGAATGACTTCTGAATGCAGGATTCAAGAGATGATGATGCATTGTTCTTCACTATTGATGTTTTACATAAAACCTTTCTGTCTTGACATGGAAAGACAGAAAGGTTAGCTTAAAACAGTCAGCTTCCAGAAGACCCTGAGCTGAGTGGCAAGGCCATTCATTGCACCAAGAGCAAGGCAGCGTGAGTGTGTGGCTCATCCAGTTACCTCCCATGACACGCCGTACTCCTTGTACTGCAACTCGTATTGAAGAATTTCAACGAGGTACCAAGGCACACTCCACCATATCTGACACTTGCTTGCAGTAATGTTGCTCTGGATGTTCAAAGGTGGATCAAGCTTTACTGCAAACAGAGAGGTAGGTTTTCCACAATATTTGGGACTGGAATACCACAGAAGAAGATGCATGTTTCTAGACTGATTAAAGTCTTGGAAGATAAAGCTGGTTCTAAAGAGTGATACTAAGACCAGCAGTAGTCTGCATTAGCTTACAGGATAGGTCAAAACAGCTACAGAACTGACATAAATAATGATAACTCAAATAGCCCCTGGGGATAGTCCTGCAATCAAAGAACAACTCCAGATATCTCATTCTGCTCTTCCAATGTAACACTAGTACAGACAGGCTCTGAGATTTCAAATACTAGGGCATTTGTCTAAAGTACCAGGCCATGGGACCTAGGATTTTATCTACAACTTAGATTCCTCATGACTTCATTTCTTTTGAAAACAAAACAAAACAAAAACATAGAAGCAATAAAATTGTACAAGAAAACAGGATGAAGACCAGAAGTATAACCAAAATGTGCTCCAGAACCATCCCTCTCTGAAGTCCAGAAAAAGTCAAAATAGAGAGACACTGGAACTGCATCCTTAATGATAAAGACCATGTAGTTTACTCTGCAGGAATGGACAATTTGGCTTGCTTCCATTATTTTCACTTGCTGTCTTTGAGACACTCTTTTTCAGAAAGTATGTTAGATCCATCCCAAAGATGCTAGGCAGAGCCTCATTCCACTGCTGCTCTGGTTCATACTTACTGTGCTTGCTGGGATTGTATTCTGGAAAGGTAATGTATGTATGATTACTCCCAAAGAAGTTGCCTTGGAGAGAGACTCTATAACCATCTGTTTCCAAGATCTGGCTGGCTAAGTGGATTGTGCAACGATACTGATTCTGCATGCTGTCTCTGGCAGTCAGTTGGCAGCTGGCGTTTTGACCCTTTGACCAGAGGCTAAAAAAATGAAAAGGCTGAAAGTTTCTTTTAAGTCATATGATTAACTGCTTTATGGCTTATGAAAGACGTGTGGCAGCTTTGCACAGCAACACATTCAGGAAGAGTATGTCCCTCCTTAGTGCAGACAGCAGAGAAAGCAATGCTAAAACTGGCTGGACAGCAGGGTTGAAGAAGGAGGAAGGAAACGGCCTCCTAACCTCACTGCTGAGAGCACTAAGCCTCCCAGCAGCTGCATGTAGTACCCTGTACCTGCCCCCTGCTCCCTCTGAAAGTGAGAGGGCTGCTATGTATTGCTGCCAGGAAAGTGGCAGGGCGGGAGGGAGGGGGGGGGTAAACCACCTAATGTAGCCATTTATTAGTAAATTTTTTGTGTTGCTTGTGGCCCCACAATAAACTGGGTACCAAAGTTTATCAAGTTGGCATTTTTTCCATAGATTTAAAATCCTGTATCATTAAGAGTTACGCTATTTTTTACTAAACTATATCAGAATACAATAAGGCATCTAATGCTGGAGTGGCTTACCCTTGTGTAACAGTTTACTAGTTATTAGTAATCAAGACAACTTTATTACATCATCTAAACACATTAGCATTCTTGAATTAGCATATCACAATGCTTATTATCCTGTCACCTAGCAAACTGTTCATTGGTTTTCTTCTGTTAGAGATAAAATTATTCACATAATAAACCCGTCACTAAAACTTATAATTCACTAGACTTTCAAAATCCTTTAAGTATATATATAAACTATATTAAACCAGTAGGAGTTTAATTTTTAGGCAGCAAGGTGATTAGAAACTGATGAGGCAGCTTCATGTAAGATCAGCCTGGAAGTCCTCAAATGGCTGAGAACCAAGGCTGCAAAGGGAGGGCTCTCTGCACTGAGAGGCCCTTGCAAGCAGACGACACTGGACTGATGGACCACCCTGACCCTGCAGGAGACCGTGCAGCTGCATGTGCGAGACCTCTGCTGTAACCCTGGTGACTGTGAGCCCATGAAAGACTGCTGCGAAGGGAGCAGCTGCCAAGGCAGCCCAGGATTGTAGCAGTGAGATGGCTGAGATGGCTGTGCCCAAAGCAAGCACAGCCCCCAGCCAGGCCCCATCTTGGCTCCTCCGTGCTGTCCTTCCCACACCAGTGCCAGGACTACCACAGACAGCTCTTGGCTTGCAGCTCTTACTTTGTGAAGTGCAGGTAGAAAGGTCCATCGCCCACAGGCTCCTCCATTGCCCACACGCAGTTCACAGTAGTCACATAGTTATTCAGGCAGCTCAGACTGCCAGGGAACTCTGCAGAAGAAGGAGACCAGAGCTGCATTTATGTTACCACCTGATGAGGCCTAAAACATGTTACTTGCTAGCGCTTCCTTTACTGATGCCTTCCTCACGATATTCTTCCTCTGTACCGCACTTCTCTGCATGAGATGAGTGTAAGAACTTAGGGCAGGGACCTTGAGCAGTGGCTGTTTTTTCTGCTGCTCAGCTTGTCCACTATGTTTTCAGTTGCTTAGGTATGGCATTGCCAGCTGGATGTACTAGTTCCTGGGACCCCAGAAAGTGCAATCACAAGATCTTGTATTCTATTCTTTAGTGTCTGTGTATGAAAACAAGAACATGTATACACCCCTCCCACCGTGGACCTATTCCAGATTTCCCCTTACCTCTGCCTTGCCCTCCACCAAGGAGTAGCACAGCAGTAATGCACAGGTGAAGGCCCAGCTGCTGCACATCTTGTCCCATTCCAGACAGTATCTAAAACAGACCAATCGTTAGAAGCAGTTTTGTCAGTAGTTGTACCAGCAGGCTGAAGCCTGTCACAAGCTGGCCTTGTCTGTCAGACATGGCACCAACTCAGGCATGCCATGTCATCTATAGGGACTGTTCTTCTCGCAGCAGCAAATATTACTTTGCATAGGAGTATAAAGCACCAGCCACCTGAAAGCAGATCTTTAATTCCTTCCACTTCATCTTTTTTAGTCTTTTTCTCCACTTTCCTCTTCTGTTGTTTGTTGTTATTATTGGGTTTTGTTGTTTGTTTGCTTGTTTGTTTGTTTGCATGCACCTGGCACATGAGAATTTAAGAGCAGCACAGAGCCACAGTGGATCGGAACGAAGGCTCATGTGTCCTGTTTCCGATAGTAACTGAAAACCGATGCTTAAAGAAGAATGTAATGATAGAGAAAGCATAGATATTCTTCTCTGAGAACCTTCTCAGCCTCCAGACATTTGCAGCTCAGGACTCCTGGAGCAGGCATAATTTCTGCATCTTCAAGTCTTTAGTGGGTTTTTCCTCTCATGAGCTCATCCATCAGCAGTAGTTACCTTCTGAAAGCCATCTACACAATAAACACTGCTCTCTACATTTAATGATGGAATTTTAATTTTTTTTTCTAAACTTGATGGAGTCAAGTAACTGTTTTTCTGGCAGTTTCCTGGCAGAAATCTCCGTTTTCTCTTTACTAGAGGAATATTTGCTTGAGCTGCTTATGTCATGAAACTTTTGAGGGACCCTTTCTTTAAGCCACTTGGAGTTGCCCTGAGCTACTGTGAAAGGGTTTGAGGTCAGGTACAAAAGCTGGGATAGAAAAGGGTGTTCTATCCTAAAGACTTTTTGTTTCAGACTTTTTCCCATTTCATAGCTGAATAAAACCAAGACCTACCATAAATCTCTCTCTCTCTCTTACACACACACACACAAGAAGCCACAATTCCAGGCAGATAACCAAGTTGCTCACCTACAGCATGAGAATCTTGGGATTGTATTTTCTTCCCGTAAGTATTTCCTTGCTGCCAAAGAAAATTTCAGAAGGCAGAAATAGAGAGAACAACTGATATATTCCTGGTCAAAGCACTCATCTGGGATGTGGAATACTTAGGACCTAGTCATTGCCCCAGTTTACTGAAGGAGACTGTATAGATATTTGAAATATTGCAGTGTGCAATATTGAATGCTGTCTCTCCCATAACGTGGGATTCCCTTTCTTCTTAAACAGAAATTCCATATAAAGTTTCTGATTTCATGATAAACCAGCAAACATAAGTTTAATATGAAGAAACCTGACCTAGTCTACTCAGTAATACATGGTGTTTTATAAGATGGTTCCAGCTTGCAATATTTGCTGTTTCCTTAACGCTCCAAAAAAGCCCAGCACCTCTGCAGGTAGTGTGTTGCTCTAGGAAGCCCATGACTCAGCCTGGAGCCCAGAAAATGTGGAGTGAGTGTGTAAAGAGTCCGCTTTTGAATTTAGACAAAAAGAGTTATTTGAAAATTTCAAAAATATTGGAGGAACGTTGTTTGCACAGCTTGCCCAGCAAGGATACTGAACTGAGCTCTTGGTTTGGGGTAACAGAAGGCTGTGAAAATGTTCTGACTTGAAAGAGCTTGGCTTGCTTTGGGCAATGCCAGGGCCTATGTTCTCTCTTTCAGAAACAGTTGGGGAAAAGAGAAAGATAAACATCAGGATGGGAAAAACACTAAGAACAACATTTGCATAAAGCCAAATGGGTACAGCCAGGCTACCGAATGAATGTGGTTTCTAACCAGCAAGAGGCCTGAAGTAGACTTAAAATGGGAGTGAATGACTAAGAGCCTATGCTTAGCAAGCAGTGTGATATTTCAATTAGCGGTATTGTTTTATTGAAGTTATTAAATGATATGATGTCTACAGCAGCAGGAGCTGGACTCCATGACCAGAAGTATCCTTCCAGTCCCGCATTTCAGACAACTAAACAGCAGCATCCCTGTATCAACCTGTTTCCTATAATTATGCTTCCTTACAGTGTTGCTATTCTGGATTAAATAGTAAAATAACTACAACATATCAGAAACTGATCAAAAGAAAAGGAATCTTTCTGGCTTCCATTTCACCACCTCCTCATTTATGTTTTTTTTTGGTAAATATCCTGTTTTGCTGCAGACCTTCTTCAGAGTGGGGGTTGTACAGAGGAAGTGTTACCGTTAGCTGAGTTTAGCTGGGGGAGGCTGGGAGGCATGAAGTCTCTCCTGTTTATCATTCTAATCAGGGTTGCATACGATCCCTGTGATAAGTACAGTAAGACTGACTAAATATGAAATAGAGAGAGCTGCATAAGTACATGCACAAGTAGAATTATACATATGCTTACAAGAACTTGCCCAAGCACACAAACGAACAAGCATATGTCAAGATAACTAAAACAGGTAATTACCTATTTCCAGGTAAACATAACTAATTTGTTAACACTCCTTCCACTCCCCTTCCACCCCTCCCCACCCCCCCCAACCAACCAACCAAACACCAACTCTTTATTCAGTTCTGCAATATATGAAATGTGCCAGACATTTACTGGCTGTCTATCTCACCTGGAACAAAACAAAACAAAACAAACAAACAAAAAAACAAAACAATTTGTATGTCAGAAGTCATGAATATTTGTTATAACCGGGTAATGGAAAACTGAATTCTGAAAAGTTTATCAGAAGATGATTTTGGGGAAGTAGCAGATAACCAGTGAACAAGAGCCTGCAGTACATTAATGCAATTACAAGAGCTATCACGCAGACCATGGATGCTTATCAATTAAAAGAAATGTTACTGCAGCTACTGTAGCTGTAGCATTCATAATGCCATTATTAGTTCTTCTATTGGGCTCCACAGTTTGAACAAAATATTGCTGAAAAAAGATTAAAAACTAATTCTGAAAAGGCTTATGAGCATTATTTAATAACTTACCTGAGAATGAACAACTAAATATTAACTAAATCTCTTACCCAAAGGAAAAGTTAAGAAGCAATTTTATACCATCCAGAAGTAGCAGAGTATTTCAGGTAGGATGAAAGAGTATTTCAGGTAGGAGAAAAGTATCATTTTAAAATCTACTAGAGAAAGATGAAAGAATCCAGTAGTTGGACACTGAAGATGGATAGTCAAACAGAAATGAAGACAGACAGTAGAATTTGTGCAAAGGGACACTTCATTTATTGCTGAAACCTCTTGCCTAAACATAAGATCCAACGCTTGTAGTCTGTAAATCTTGGTTAGGTATCTAAAAAAAAAAATAAAAATCCTTTGTTCAGATGGAAGCCCTGAGATTGATGCAGGACTTGTTAGTTACAATTTTCTGTGCTAAAGTGATCATGATAACATTCTCTTAACATCTGCAATCTTCAACCTTGCAAGGGAAAACCTAGCGTACGTCCTAAAAAACGTGTTCACAAACAGGCAGAATTACTTCTCAGTAACAGCCAGACACTTCCCACTTATGAAGAAAGGAAATACCTGTACATTTGTAGTGCTCAGGGGAACTGCTGGTTTCAAGCACAGAGACATCAGTGAAGCTATCTGTGTTGTGTCTGCTCATACTTGCAATGAGCTTGGTCTTGCAAGAAAATTGCTGCAAGTTTTAATAGAATCCTACAGATACTTAGGTGCCTTTTCTCATCTTTTGTACTCACTGTGCTTCCCACATTTCAAATTGCTCAGCTGCGGAAAAGGAATTGCCACATTACCCTAAGGCAGGTTGAGCTAACGATAGCCCAGACTGATCACAGATAAATTGTCTTGGCAAGTCCCAGAAGAAAACGACTGCTTCAGTGACATTCTCTTCCTCTTCTGTAAGTCAATATGAAAGTTTTGATAGGCCATGTGGCAAGGTGAACAGAAACAATTCAATCCTTAGCGTCTCTTGGTACTGGACAGCAGACAGCCATAGAATGGGGCAAAAACGAGACAAGTGCAAAAGCACTTTTCAGTTTTGGTGAGAATGGAGGGAAGGGATTCTCAGTGGCCTAGCAGTCATTCATCATTCCTCCCAGTGGCCATCATCTCTGAACACTGCCTGTTCTTTTCTCAGCAGCAGGGGAGCAAGAAGCTGATAATCAAGCCAGGAACCAAGCAGAAACAGATGACATGCCACCACCGTTACAGAATCACAGAATGGCCAAGGTTGGAAGGGACCTCTGAAGATCATCTAGTCCAACCCCCCTGCTGAGCAGGATCACCTAGAGCACATTGCACAGGATGACATCCAGGCAGATTTTGAATATCTCCAGAGAAGGAGACTCCGAAACCTCTCTGGGCAACCTGTTCCAGTTCTCTGTCACCCTCACAGTAAAGAAATGCCCTCTCATATTCATCCACAACCTCCTGTGCTTTAGTTTGTGCCCACTGCCTCTCATCCTGTCACTGGGCACAACTGAAAAGACTGGCTCCATCTTCTTGACACCCTCCCTCAGATGTTTATACACATTGATGAGGCCTCCCCTCAGTCTTCTCTTTCCAAGGCTAAGCAGGCCCAGTTCTCTCAGCCTGTCCTCATATGACAGGTGCTCCAGTCCTCTAATTATTTTCATAGCCCTCCTCTGAACTTGTTCCAGTAGTTCTATGTCCCTCTTGTACTGGGGAGCCCACAGCTGGACACAATACTCCAGGTGTGGCCTCACCAGGGCTGAGCAGAGGGGGAGGATCACCTCCCTTGACCTCCTGGCAACACTCTTCCGAATGCACCCCAGGATACCATTGGCGTTCTTGGCCACAAGGGCACATTGTTGACTCATGGTCAGCCTACTGTCCACCAGGACTCCCAGGTCCCTCTCTGCAGAGCTGTGCTCCAGCAGGTCAGCCCCCAGCCTGTACTGGTGCTTGGGGTTATTCCTCCCTAGGTGCAGGACCCTTTGCTTGCCCTTGTTGAATTTCATGAGGTTCCTCTTGGCCCAACCCTCCAGCCTGTCGAGGTCACTCTGAATGGCAGCACAGCTCTCTGGGGTATCAGCCACTCCTCCCAGCTTTGTGTCATCAGCAAACTGCTGAGGGTGCACTCCATTCCATTGTCCAGGACATTGATAAATAAGCTGAACACTGGAGCCAGTACTGACTCCTGAGGGACACCGCTAGCTGCGCGCCTCCACCTAGACTGCACCACTGAGCACGACCCTCTGAGCTCTGCCATCCAGCCAATGATCAATCCACCTCACTGTTCACTCATCTAGGCCGCACTTCCTGAGCTTGTCTATGAGGATGTTATGGGAGACAGTGTCAAAAGCCTTGCTGAAGTCAAGGTAGACCACTTCCACCACTCTCCCCTCATCTACCCAGCTAGTCATCTCATCATAGAAAGATATCAGATTGCTAGGCAACATCTTGTTGGCATGGGCTGTCTGCCCCATATCCTAGTACCAAGGCCAGCATTACAGCAGCTGGGGGACTGGAATGCACATCAATTTCCCAGGCAGGTTGCTTGATGCTTTTTTTTTGTTCCAACTCCCAGTTCCTGCAACACAGCCCAAGTTGTGGGTGAAGGCAGAAAAGCCCAGTGAAAACTTGGGGTGGTGGAGGTGTGGGGGTGCCAGAGGAAAGCAGAAGAACCACCTTCAATCTGCATAGAAGAAAAAGACCAAATAAATGTCCGAGGGAAAGTCTTGAAAGGACACACCAGGTGTGCTGCCACAATTCCAGGTGTTGGTTCAGCACCAGCAGATGACTGGTAACCTCAAGTTCCTAGATGGTCTCAGCTGGTTTCAACAGTATTTCCATCCTTTCCATATGCTTCCAGGACAGAGTTCTGCCTATTATCTGGTCAAGAAAATTAGACTTTGTAGCCACGCCTTTTTCACCCCTTCCTGTAGTTCTATCAGCTTCTTCCATTTCCCAAAAGTCATTTCAACCAGAATTTTTACAATGAACATAGATTTCCCAAATCAACAGATGAACAGATGGTCGACTGTTATTGCTATGTTCTTCTGCTGTATTACCAGAAATCCGTATTGAAGGTTTTGTCTCACCCCCCACATCTGAGGTCCAGTACAACACAAAATAAAAAGATGGCCTTTGCTTTTAGGAATGTATAGGATAAAATAAATGAATTGATAGATACTATAGAGAGGGGAAGTAATACAAGATGGTGGTCCCTACAGTCTCAGCGTATGGTCAGCCTAGACATTATCTGGTTTATAGAAACTCAGCAAAGCAGAGCTTTAAGGAGAGACTTGAAAAATGAGGCTGAGGTAGCTCAAGAGAGAGCTGTAAGCAGCACCTTCAGAGTGTAAGCGACAGCATGGTAGAAATTAATGTGGGATTTGTTTGATGATCTAGTTGGAGCTGGAAGCTAGTATCATAGAGTTGACTTCTTGGTATGGAAGTGACAGATGACAAGCAAAAGGGGAGGTGGTCAGTGACTTGAAGGTGGGGACAAGAAGCTTATATTTGGCATGACAGAAAAAGGAAGACAGAAGAATTGTGTAGAGAAATGTAATAGGGTCAAAGGGAGAGGTACAAAAAAGGATCCTTGCGTCACTTACCTTTGGATGGATACAGGTAAGACAAGATCAGTTCTACGAAGGCCAAATAAAATATGAAACTGAAGTGTCATACAAGAACATAAGCAAGGGTTTCATGTGGAACTGTGTGCATAAGAATCTTAAACATGCTTGAATTTCATTTGATACATGTAGTGATATCATATGCTAGCTCTGCAAACAAAAGAATCATGCTCCTCTAGTTGAAAGAGGCACAACAGACATGCAGGACTCCAAGGTCCTTGCCCACCTCTGCCGTCATTATATGGAGTATACTGTTTTGTCAGCGCATTTTTTTCTGTTGCAACTCATATGGTCTGCTGTGCTCACCCAAAGCTTAGAGGAAGTTAGAGGCTTGAGGCTCTGATTTTGCAGCTGCTCTGTGCTATTCCAGAAATGTGCTCTGCTCTCCCTCTCACACTAAGATACGAGTGGCATGCAGTGGGAGCAGGCACAGCAGACCTGGCCCATTTAATACTCTACTTCCGTTCCTTACATGTTAGCAATTAACCACAAATGACCTACTCTCCCTTGGCCAGAACCCCTTCCTTTGCTTCAGTCTTTTTGAGAGGCAGCAGCAGCAGGCACTAAAGAAAGGTAGGACGCTAAATTATACCTAGGAAGCTAAACACTGACAGGCAATAGTGTGCCTGTACCAACATGCACATTTCTCCACTCATGAAGGCTAGTCCCAAGTGCACATTCTCCAGAGCAATCCATTCTACTATTAAGAAATATAACTGATCATCTTTAGCGCTCCTTTGGTCACCCTTTCCTACAAGCAAATACTTTGAGATACAAGTACTTTTCTTTTCTTTTCTCTCTCTCTTTTTTTTTTTTTTAAATTTCTTTAAGAAAAAATAATGGTACATTATCTACCTGCTAAATACCTAGGTCTCTGAGCACATCTGACAGAAACATGTCAAGTGCACATTGTGCACTCATATGATCAGCCTGTAAACATGTGAACTGCTAGGGAATAAGGAAGTAATAGGATTTCCCCATCCATAGTTCATACATAGTCCCAAACACTGAGGGATATTTTGTCTGGATTTGTTTACATTCATCTTTTTCATGCAGAGAAGAGTGTGAAAGATAATTTGCTCAAATTGCCTCTTTCTCACACATTCCAAACCAGAATCAATGTGATAGGGTGTGGTATTGTGCTCAGCAATCTAGCAGAACAAAAGTGCAAAGACCCTTCTGGTGGTTTGATTGTTCTAGGATCCTAGTAGCAGAAATAATATACAGTTCCTCATTTAGGCTAACAAATTATTTTTCATATCTTATTTTTAGCTTAGTAGACGTACCCTATCATTATTTATTGGCATGCATAGCACAGAAATATGTTAAACCATCTTACCAGCTCAAAGGAAACTTCACTTTTCACACTGTTTCTGTCCCTTGATAGTTTAGGCTGTGTGGTTTGATGATCAGGCAGTAGCAGCAGTGGCATAATAAAGCAGAGCTTACTGTGCCCGATTTTAAAGATAATCTCAAGAACCAATGAAAAACTGCTCAGATTATCAGATTGAGTTAAAGTAGCTGCATCTGCAATTACTCATTAGTGATGCAGAAACTGAGGAATTTCTGTTAAGGGGTTAACATTTAGAAGGCCGAATAATTTGCTGAATATGAAAGTACCTTCTTGGAACACTTAATTAAAAAAAAAAAAAAAGTCATCAAAAGAGCTGTGTGTAAGTGACCTAAAGCCATTTGCTAGTCCTGTCTGAATGTGAAGTGAGACTGCTTCCATCCAAGGCCTCTGCCCAACTGTGCAGATAGTGATGCCCAACTTTGCAAACAATCAAACACCTGAGGCATCCCTGAGCTACCTTCTTCTTCCTCCACAGCCTTTTCCTGCAATGTTCTTAAAGGGGCAACTTGGGAAACATCAGAGGCAAACAAGCACTGCAGTGCTTCCCTGTCCATATCCTACAGTGCATAGGGAACAGATCTTTCCATATTCAGGTGAAATGCTGCAGTGGTAGTGTTAGAGCTAGGATCCACCAAGTCAGTCACGTAAGTGGGTCTGGTTCCAGAGAAGGGAAAGAGAGATGCAAGCAAAGGACTGACTGAATAACAGTCTCTCAGCATTAGCTTTACGGGCTAAGAGAGAGGGACAGAGGCAATGTAGAACCAGAGATAGATGTTTCTACTGCAGGTAGAGCAATGTTGGTTCTCCAAGTAACTGCTTTCAGGCCTTCTTCACATAGTAAGACTCCTGCCAACTCACACGAAGCCCGAAGAGTACCCATATGAACATATTTTAGATTTTTTATTGTTGCATCAATCACGAATGGGAGCAGAAACAGAAAAGCCTTAAAATGCAAGCAGTCTTCAGAGCAAGTAACACCTGCTGCACCAGAACTGTCCAGACACCTGTAGATCGCCTGCTACAACAGAAAACATGTAATCGCTTAGAGACAAATTGTATCCTTGCATCTTCCCTGCCTACTGCTGTATATCACCAGAAGGATGCTACAGCCATCTGATACCCACAGCTTTGACCCATTGCCTCCACAGCAGACAGAAAAGTCAGTACCAACATTCAGCAGAAGTTTGGTTCAAACAGCAAGGCATAAACTTATCTTCCTAGTTTCCTTTCACATCACTGTTCCGAAAGACAGTAGTATTTCTGACAATACCACAGCTACTTGTAGGTTGCTTTTTACCCCTACCTCAAGTGATACTCAGCCCAAAGACCATTAACTGAATTCCTGTTCTCTAAAGGCCACTCAGACCCTTCTTTCATGTTTTCAAGCACTCATTTACTGGCTCTCCCATGACTAACTTCAGTGTTTCTCACCAGTGAGCATTGTTTCTCCCCAGTTAATCTGTTTTACATTGTATTTAACCTGCAGTTTTTCCCTCCCACCCCAAGTGCTCCATTTGGATAGGATTGCCACTGTTTTTCTGCTGCTGGCCCAGTGTCAAATGCATGCATATTTTGCTATCTCCTCTGATCCTGGATCACCATAGAGGCAGAAGTAGTAAACAGGACAAGCATCATATTCCAGTGGAAGCTAATGGGACATGCAGTAGTTGGTATGTCTGTGCTGCATTTCTTGGCCTGTACAACAATGTACATTTTTGAGCCTGAGATAGTCTTAGTTAGACTCATATAAACATGGACACTTTCATGTCCCTGACCATTGTGAATACCATGCAGAGCACAGCAGACCATATTTATTAATATAAATACTTTGTCTACATGGGTGATGCTGCTGTCACCTTTTACAATCTCATCACACTGCTTAGTGCATGGTTGCACTCGCCTCTGCAAGGTATGCTAAACTTAGATTACTTGATTACCTGAGCATGGCAGTAGTCACTAAGCAGATTCCCCTGGAATGGAAAGCTTATGCAGCCTATTGTAATCTCTGTTCTTTTAGGGAGGCCTGCTTGGCTAAACTTTGAAACATCAAATGCCTTTACCACACTATTATCATAACTCTTTCCTGTGCTTTACACTGCTGTTCAGGAATCTGCCACTGCGGGTTACTGAGGTCACGGAAGGGTGGAGTGAAACATTTTACAGACAGCTTGTTCGAGAGCAGGGGAAGCCTCCCAAAAAACAACAAGTCATGGGCTTTGCAACGTGACCAATGGCCCTAGCATTCCACAGGGAACGTATTTTTTCCAAATTAGATATTGTTAGGTCAGGGACATTTGTTAGGTCAGGACATTTGCAAAGTTTGCTGCTAGGAGCCATGGCAAAAAGAAAACAAACAAACACACAAAAAAACAAAAGAAAAAAAAAAAGAAAACACACCACCACCACTTCAAAAATGTCTACATCCACAGTGTCAACAAATCTATGGCCAAAAGCTTAACTGTTACATCCTGCCTCCAAGGGAACTGTCTCCCTTATTTTCACATCCTTGTGCCACATATCATGGAAGTTCCTCTCTGCCTATGAAGTCTGCCTCCTAGGACGACCAGAGGCAACTTCCAGTCTAACATAGCTGCAAAACAGTGACTTCTACCAGATGTGCAGCTATGGACTATGTAGCAATGACAGAAACAGATACTTTGGCAATTCTGGGGCCAATGATTCTATCAAAGGCATGGGGTGTGCAGAACTGAGGTGTAAAAGGGCCCAGAAAGATAGGCAAGTTTCCCCTCCACTAAACATCCTGGGCCAGTTACCACCACGTTGTTTCTGAAGTGCAACTACCTGTTGTTGATGCAGCTGCAGAATACTCGTTACAGACCAGTAGCGATGCTTCTGCTCAGTATGTCTTTGCATAGACGATGCATGCAGACTTCACAGGACACTGCCGGGCAGACAGCTCAACAAGGAAGTGGAGTTCACCCGCTCCTCTGCTGCCTCGTGGAGGGCATGCAGGGTACTTGCAGCACAGCAGCGAGAATGCATAAGCGTGCAAAGATAATGCCTCCTGTGGCAGAAGACAGCAAAAATAAAAAAAAACTGAAAAAAAGGAGGGAAGAAACCAAACCCACTGATATCTTGGGTCTGTGCCCAGGAAGCCCAGAGCTAAAAGGTACATTGAGGAAGTAAAAACAACATGGGCAAAGCTAATCCCTGTAGGTTCAAAAGGCAGCATGGGTGGCACAATGGCTGTCATAAACAATCAAATGGAGGATGCATAGAAAAACTCTCTTAGCACTCAATTGTGAAAGAAACAGCTTCCTTTCATTACAGTGCTCCCTCTTGTTAAGACAGTGTGTTGGGCTTATGTGGCAAGGTTTTGATCGCAGGAGGCCAGTAAGGGTGGCTTCTGTGAGGAGTCCAAAAGCTGCCCCAAGTTAGAGAAGAAGCAGTTCCAGCTGGCTCCAAAAGGGACCCACTGCTGGATTAAGGTAAGCCAATGACCAATGGTGGTTGCACCTCTAGGAGAGTGTAGTTAAGAAAGGAAAGGAAAAAAAAAAAAAAAAAGAAAAAAAGAAAAAAAAAACACAGTGGCATGGCTGTGCCACAGCAGCTGGGAGAGAGCAGCGAGAAACAATCCCACAGACACCGACAACAGCGAAGAAGGAGGGGAGGAGGTGCTCCAGGTTCCAGAGCGTAAGTTTCCCTGTGTCAAGGCCCATGTTGGAGCAGGCTGTCCCCCTGCAGATTTCCACACTGCAGCCCATGGAGAGAAGCCCATGCAGGATCAGGAGGTCTGGCAGGAGCTGACACCTGTGGAGGACCCATGTTGGAGCAGTTTGCCCCGACGGATGGACCCCATGGTATGGACCCATACTGGAGCAGTTCTTGAAGAGCTGCTGCCTGTGGGAAGCTCACATAGAATCAGTTCAGGAAAGACAGCATCCCGTGGGAGGGAACCCATGTTGGAGCACGGGAAGAGTGTAACCATGAAGGAGTGGCGGATGACACAGTGTTACAGACTGATTGCGACCCCCGTTCTCCTGTGCCACTCAGGGGGAGGAGGCAAAAGAGGATGGACTGGGGGCGGTGGTAGGGGTAGTTTTTGTTTGCTTTTAGTTTTTCACCACTCTAGTCTGTTAGTAATAGGAAATAAATTACACAGAATCACACAGAATGTTAGGGATTGGAAGGGACCTTGAAAGATCATCTAGTCCAATCCCCAAATTATATTAAATCTTCCTACGCTGAGTCTGTTTTGCCTGTGATGGTAGTTGGTGTGCAGTCTCCCTTTCCTTATCTCAACCCTTGAGCCATTTTTCATAGTATTTTCCTTCCCTCCTCCTTTGAGGAGGGGGAGCAAGAGAGTGCTGTGGTGGAGTTCAGCTGCCCACCACAAGAAACCACCACAGGGAGCTGTGGGGTTGCCAAAAGTCTTCAGTAAAAGCTTGGGGAGAGAGAATAGAATTTATTGGTATCACAGCAAGAACAGATTGTTACTGCACTGGAAACATACATTGTTAATCACACAGGCTCTCTCAGTGTGAGATCTTCTGCAGCCGAGCAGTACTTGGGTTAGTAGCACTATACCTGCATAAGATGTATGTGTTCACATTCAATATCAGTATTGAATTAACTTTTTAAGACAGTTATCCTAAACAGACATACAGAGACATAAGAGGGAAATAATCAGTTGCAGTGCAACTAGCAGTTTCATGGTTGGCTTTATGATCCAGCAGAAATTGATTAAGCTTTGTGCTACTGACCTGTTAACTGCAGCAGACCAGGTCCAAGGCAGAAGATGGAGTTGCAGGCATATCCAGGTGGGACAACATTCCTGAAATTATTGCATAGCTCTAACAGCTGTTATAGTTAATTACAGTTAATAGTTCAGTGTTATAGTTAGTGTGCTTGGAAAATGCTGGGAGAGATGCTGATTCAGTAGGAAGCCTTTGTAGAAAGAATTTATCTGGAATTATGTTTTGAAGACTCTTCATTTATAGATTCTACCTGCAAAGCCAAAGTCCCTCTAAAACCAGAGTTATGATTGGTCTCTTGGACACGTCATTCTCTGATGATGAGAATTGGTTTTGATTATACCTCATGAACAGGGATGGGTAGAATTCATAATTAATATGAACTATTACAGCTGAGTTTAAAGGGGATTGTGTTAGGAAAAGTAACAACACCTGTGTTGTTAAGAAAGGGTAAAGAAGTGTCAATATAACAAACATGCTTGCCATAGGTTATGCTTCTAAGATTCACGTACATCTAAACTCAAGTCGTGCCAGGGAAAATTACTTTAAAGTTTTGTACTATTTATAAGCTTATAAGAAATTAATTATGTTACTTTTGATGCAGCATTAACAAGATAAGTGGCAACAGAAATAGGCATTACATTTCTATGGGCCTAATAGTTTTCATTTGTATGCAGTAGAGCTTACACCAAGTAAACTTTGTTTTTTTCTTCTGAATTTTGCTGACATTTTGCTTCTGGCACTGTATAGAAAAGGCCCTACAATCTGCAAAGGAACATCAAGTCCTTAGTTAGTCTGTGTCCCATTGACAGGGCTGTCAGAGCGATGAGAGACCCATTGCTTGACATAGCTCCGTGGAAAGTCCTCTCCCTCCTGCTCAAGAGGAATGGACCCACTGTTGGTCTGACTGTTTTGCTCAAATTCACAGTCAACTGGACTCCCACAGTCCGAGTCTGCAAAGCCACTGTCAATAGTGTCCAAATCTAGGCAGATCATAGGATAACTGTCACCAGGCCTTGCACTATGAGGTAAAAAGTCATAGGAGCCTTCACTGTAGGAAACACTTTCACCATCAGGAGAAGGTAGAGAAGCTGGATTTTCCAAATCCCACTGATTAGGATGCAAGCAAAGGGCTTCTAGGATGCTTCCCATCCCTGTTTCCAAAGCCCTTTCAACTTTCTGGTGGGCTGGGGCACTTGTCCTCAGGTGGTCTGTGGACACAGAGCCTGAGGCAAGTATTTTGTCCTGTGTGCTCAAGTCAGACAGATGGAAGTCACTGGATAGTTTTGTGTCTTCGTCATCAATGTTAACCTTGGGGTAACCATTTTCTCCAGCACTGTCTTCATCACTGGTACGCTCATGTCCCCTGTACATACGGTTACAGTTGCATTGGCAGTTACAAGGTGTAAATTCGTCAGCTACAGTCACAGTGTCAATAGACAAATGTCCATATGACCGGTCCTGAGTCCCACTGCTACTGTTCACGCTAGACAGCAGGGACTGGCTATCCTGACATGGGGTAGTCAGGCAGGACACATAAGGCTTAGAAGGCAGATCTCTTTTTAGCTCACTCATCTCCTCTTGTGAAGTACTGTTGGAAGGACACATGCTGTAAACTTCTAGGACTTCCGGAAGGACTATTCCCCATTCAAAGAAATCAAGGGTCATTTTCGTATGGGATGTACCAACCCACTTCTGCATAAAAACAGATACAGAGAGAGGGAGAGAGGTTAGTAGCATCAGCTGTGAGTTTTCACAGAAATTACCAAAGACCTTGTGCTTTTAGAGGCAAAGTCAAGCTCTAAAATCACTGACTCCTCCAAAATGGCAGGGCGTGAGATGCTGTTATTACCAGGCAAAGGCAGCTGCAGGAGAACTGGCTCAAATAATTGAAAATAATTAGCTCTGAGAAATTGGCATGGCTTTGCAGTTTTCTCCATGTTGCAAAGAATGCCACTGCCTATAGCAGCATTCCTGGCTCATCAGCCAGATGTACCCCTCCCAAGCGACCAGTTCTCCCTGGATCTCTTCTCAAGGAAACTGCCTCTCTCTGAAAGCAAAGTTAGTTTCTTCCTCTACATGCTGTATCTGCAGTCAACACACATAGCCCTGCTCTGTCACTTTGCAGTACCCTGGGAAAAGGGTCAGGGCAAAGCTTCACCAGATCTTTTTTGTGTGACCATGCCCCAGGCTAGTCTTTTCTCTCACAATGACACGAAGAAAGCAGGGGTAGGCAGGGGCTGTGGACCTCAAAGAGCTGTAGCCACTGCCTGGTGCAGATAACACTTATTTGAATGACAGGGGAACGTCACACATTGAATCTTGCCCTTCTGTATCACCATTAGCATTACATTCTGCTTTGTTCCATGTGTTATATTTAGATCATGAGCCTCTTGCATTCAGTTTCATCTGAGAGTAAAGGCACCTCTAGGTTTCTTTGAGCTAAGAACAGAGTATGATTCTGTTCTTTTCAAAGAAGTCACTGAATCATTCAGACCACCATAAACTTGTGGTGTGTGCCACTAGTGAATGCTAGTAAGTCCTATTAGCAAGGCTGTGTAGTTCAGAGACTGGGCACAGCACTGAAAGTCAAGACCTATCTGATGCTTTTCTGATGGCTGATCTGAGTGACGGCTCTTCTAAGTGCCATTTTCTGCTGTGTATAAAACAGGTAACAACACTGAGCTTCACAAATGCTGTGAAGGCTTCTGACATGTGGTGCTGCATGAGAGATAGATTTTGCCACAGTAATCAATGTGCAGGAAGCACCAAGTCTATTTTAATTTATTTTTAACATAAACTGAAAAGAGCTTCTTATTAAAGCTGTACGTGCGAATGGCTATTTAAAGAAACAGCAGGAAACCCACCCTTTCGGAACTGAGCAAGCAGAATATTTACTATGCTCTCTTGACAATTCTTTGCACATTCCCACCCAACGTGAATGCAAGAACTCATGTACACACAAGAGTGAACAGTGTTCATCTGCTTTCCCTTCTCTTTTTCTGTCTTAACTTTTCTCTAACATTTTCACTGTTACCTGTGCAATCCAGGACTCTTCTGTGCAAAGCTTTCCTATTGTCATTTGCTGATTATTATTCACAGAAGTTTCCTAAACACTTGCTTTAATGCAGGCAGGATGCAATTGAATAAGCCTTAGATCAATTGTTGTTGTTTTTTTGCCAGCTGATAATGATGACTGTTCACATATTATTGAGGTTGCCACATCCTCTTGACACCCTCTGCATCTTGTGCTGTGGCTGTGTGGGCGACTGCTGCTTTATTCTGCAAATTTATTAAATTTCTCAGAAACAACTTAGCTTTAGCAATATTGTAACTGATGTTCATTCCCTCCTAGCAGCACTGAATGACCTAATTAGAAAGTAGCAGTAGCATCATTCCTGCTGAGCATGGTGAAGCAACAGGATTCTCTGACAGGAGCATGGCTATTGGTGTCAAAGGGTGGCCTCAATTCCACTATGAGCACTATCCCTTGGCTATTAGGAATTCCTACACTGGGTCCACCTGGTAGTTGCTCCTTTCTCTGGTAACAACCAGTGCCAGCGGCCTCAGAGGTAGATGCAAGTACCCTTTGGAAACAGATATGAAAAGCTGGGCTAAAAAAGGAAGGCAGGAAAAAGAAACACAATCACTGCAGGCTTCAGCTTGAATGGTGCCCATGCAAAACTTGCCATTTAACCCAACTGCAAACATCAGCCATTCAACAGTGGGAAAGTACATGAAGATCATTAGGGCCCAGCTGGTGTCTCTCTCACAGTGTCCAAGAAAAAGCAGAAACAAAAAGCAGACACTGAAGTGTCTCTTATCAGTGCTGCTGATCAGCAGGAACAACAGGAACTTGCTCAGAAAGAGGCACTGATGTCTGCACTTACGTGCCAGCATCTTTACTGTTTGATAATGGCATTGTGGGTTGCTCTTCAGTTTAATACAAACAACGTCTATGTATACTCGATGTTTTTACTTTTGTGTCTCAAAAACTCCAGCAAACCCTGCGGTCTTTGCACGCCACTTTGTCAGATGAGCAAGTTTGGCTGGTATTAAATGAGAAGAGAATTTGTGAGGGCTAGGTAAAGTTGCTCACTTCACAAAGATTATTCCTTAATAGGGAGGCAGCTGGACATACAGTATTGTCACACAAGAGTTATTTGCCTCCCAGAGCTCTACTCACCTTTCCAGGATGATATACATATCTGTTGTCTGCATAAGTGACTCTCCAGAGAGAGCTACAAAGCTTAATGTTGAGCCTGTGTTACTGCAGAGACTGGACTGGGAGATCTGGCTCTACAGTGAAGTCTACTCCATGCCCTTCATGGCAGCATGGGATTGGAGTATTGGAAGAATCCCAGTTACTGTCCTGGTGTCCCTTTCTTCATTCCCTTCACAACCTCAGACTTCACAGTTCAAATATGAGCTCAGCTCACCTGCTAAGACTGTACCTACAGGGGATGAGCGGCACAGGCCTGGCATAAAGGTCTTCCCAGCACAGAACCTACACTGTTGGAATCTGGTCCTCATCTGTACCCACGTGGCATGCCTTTGAGACAGCTTTCTCCTCTTACTGCCCTAACAAGAATCTCTTGCCCAGGAAAGAGTACTGGGTCTTTTAGTTTATCTTTGTCATGTGCTCCACTCACTTACGCGGCCCATTTATACCTTGAAATCTCCATTATGCACCAGGTAAAGTGGTTTGAAAAAAGGAGCTGGGTCTGGGATGCAAGCCATCTTCTTCCACAAGCTGGAAAAGAAAAGAGAAAGGCTTTGGGGTTAAGCACACATTACAGAGCCAAAACAAGGCATCTCCAGAGCCAATTCAAGCAACTGAAATCACTAAAATCAGTGGATAGGGATGTCTTGTGCAGCACAAGGATGTCTTGTGCTGTTGGAGCCATCTAATGGCCTTTCTTGTGAGCAAGGCCTCTGACGCCTCAGCCCCCATGACCTGTGCACAAAAATACTCACACTCCATTTTTTCCTCTCTCTGGAAAAGTACCAAGTGCTCGAGGTGCCATTTTCCTCAGGCTGGGTTGGCTAGTGGTCTGCACCCACAGGGCAGAACTCTGCTTTATGTGCTTGTTCTGCAGCCATGGGCTGTGCCAGCCCTGGTGCTGCACCAGCACAGCACCATCTCTGTGGCAGGGTGCACACTGTCCCTCTGCAAGGGCACATGGCCATCCAAAAAGGGGAGAGACCCCGTGCCTGCGTTGAGGGAATTGCATTAGCTTTGGAATAGGGCAGGCTGCTGCTCCTGTCTGGGCATTTTCAGAGTATGGGCAGGACCAGGAAAACAGCCCAGGATGGATGGGTGGCCTCTACTTAATCCCCATGCGCCAGTGTCCTGTTCCACCCAGCCTGCTGAATGGCAGCAAGGCCCCCAGAGGAAAGCAAGGCACTCTTAGCAGTACACCAGATGGAGACCTTACTTTGCTGGCCCTCACAGGCCCGCAGCTGTGTCTGTGCATGACTGTACAAGGTGCAAAAAAGGCTGCATGTGAATGCCCCATCTTTGGCAGAATAGAATAGGGAAATTTACTCCAGCTTCCCTAAGGGCTCTTACCTCTGATGTTTGGCCAGAAAAGCTGTGATTGAGGCAGTGATCACCAGGACAACAACAAACAACAGCATCCATCCCATGCCTGCTGTCTGTGTCACTGCTGGAGAATGAGACAGGGTTCATTTAGACTCACCTTGCATTTAAATAGACCCTGGTCAATAAAGGAGCAGATGGTGAGAGAAGACCCTGAATTTCTACCCCAGATTTTCTCTTAGGGATGCTGAGGCCTGTGGCCCAACCCCCTGTACATGCAGTCAGGTATGAACGAAGGTGCTCAGAGAAGACTGCACCAACAAAAGGAGCTGTCCATCAGTCTGGTGTAGCCAGGCCGGAGGGCAGCTGACAATGAACATGATTGGGGCAGAACAGCTCACAGTTCCTAAGACTCCTGGTGTTTCTGACTTCTCTTGATTTAGGGACACCTCCACAGGTAATCCATGAAGTGATCACCCTGCTGCCACAGCACCATTTAGTATTTCTGTTAGAGCTGCAGATCAGCTTGAGTGGGGACGCACAGCATACACTGCTGACATTGACCACAGTCATCCTGCCCTCCCCTCTGTTTGAACGAAGTCTTTGGTTTCAGAGCTTGTTCCACCATGGCAAACACCAGTGTACCTCTGTGCATAAGGCAGATCCCTGCAGAGTGGGAGTAATGGCTACTGAATGAAACACCCATGCCTAGCATGACCATCAAATGTAGGAGTCCAGATATGGAACTTAGCCCTGAGAGCAGGCTTCTTTTTCCCCTCAGCTGAAGGCAACACGAAACTCCAGTAGTGCAGGTACCTCCACTAGATCTTTCCTATTTCTGAAAGCTGCAAGCAGGACCCTGGAAGTCTGACACTGTGAAGGAATGTAGAAGCTGCACTCCTGCATTGGCAACGAACCTACAGCCAGCTGTGCCAAACCCTCCTCCCATGCTGTTGTCCTGGTTTCAGCTAGTATAATTTTCCTTCTAGTAGCTGGTGTGGTACTGTGTTTTGGATTTAGAATGAGAATAATGTTGATAACATGCTGATGTTTTAATTGTTGCAGAACAGTGCTTACACTAAGCCAAGAACTTTTCAGCCTCTCACACTGTCCCGCCAGCGGGCAGGCTGGGTGTGCAGCAGGAGCTGGGAGGGGACAGACCCAGGACAGCTGACCCAAACTGACCAAAGGGATATTCCATACCATGTGGCGTCATGCTGAACATTTATATGGGATGGCTGTCTGCGGTGTGGGGAGAGGGACTGCTGCTCAGGAACAGCCTGGACATCAGTCAGTGGGTGGTGAGCAATTGCAATGTGCATCACTTACTTTGTGCATATTATTACTATTATCTTTATTATTTCTCTTTCTTTTCTGTTCTAATAAACTGTCTTTATCTCAACCCACAAGCTTTTACCCCCCCCCCCCCCCCCCCCGATTCTCTCCCCCATCCCACTGAGGGTGGGGTGGGTGAGGGATGAGTGAATGGCTGGGTGGTGCTTAGCTAACTACCTGCTGGATTAAACCACAACAGCTGTAAAGTGGGCTTTGCAGCCCAGTAAGATCAATACAGACAGCACATACCTGCCCAAACTTACGGTTCATGTACCCGTAAATCAAGCCAAACATGCCTGCCTTTACTAGACTATTTAGCTTTTGCTCTAATTAATTAGATTTGATTTCTAGAAGCATTCTCTGACGTTGGACCAAGTGGAAGGGCAGGGAAAGCTAGTATCTACCAGTAGGGTTGGTTTTCAGTGTCAGCGGGGAACTCCATTCACTCCAAAATCCACTGTAGCCAGTATCTTCTCGGGGTCTGGCTCTCACTTGGAACTCATACTCAGTGTTCCCCTGAAGTTCCTGTGGCAGGATCACCAGTGTCCGTTTATCTTCATGAACAGATTTAGTCTTCTGACTCTGTGAACAATTAAACACCAAATAGTTGAGGCTGGAGAGACAACTCCCATACTACTCTCACTGCTGCACAGTGTGGGGCCCTGCAAAGGAGTCCCCTCTGCTTTCATATCATTTCTGTGGCACCGTGTTCTGGCTGGTCAGTAGCATGTGGCCTTGGGGGATCCGTCCATGAAGGACAGAATAAGAAGCAAATGACCTACTAATCTTTCCCACAGGATCTCATACCTTTCAAACAGCTTCTGCTTCTCAAATATTTTTTTATTTTATTTTATTTTAAGTTTTGTATGTTTTTGGTCCAGGCAAGCAAAGAGAAACTTTTCAAAGCCCTTAGAACCCTTCTTCCACACTAGTGCTCCTGTCCTGCTTCTGCTGGCCTCCTCTTTGCTGGCACATCTTACTTGATGGTAAACTGACATTTCACTTACCTCCCAGGTGTCAGTTCTTCTCTTATAACGCAGCTGATATTCCAGCTCTTCATTCAAAAAGTAGAAAGAGTTCTGGTAGATGGTTTCCCAAGAAATATTATAACCCTCTGCGAACACAGCAGTCAGATTGAAAGGAGGCTGTGGTTTGACTGTGGGTGAAGACAGGATGGTGTTAATCTTCGCTACATTACTGAAGACACAAAAAATGGCCCAGCATGGTATCAGAAAGGCAGAGCGAGCAGGGACCATAACTGCCCCAGTGGTGGTGGGCCATCCTCTCAGAGTGAGCAGTCCTGAGCAGTGCACAGAGCCTCACACCTCAGCAGCTCTGAACATTCCTTGTTCCTGACTCTGCTGCTTGTTTCTGAACTTCCTCATCAGCTAAGGAGCAGGAGGAAATATCACAAGGGCTGATAACCCCTGGGAGATGAGGGAAGTAGAGCACCTTGTTCTACTCATCACATAGGAGGTCTCCATGTAGTCATGGTCACTTGCACAGTTAGGCCAGCTCTAAGGTTAGCCTCCAACATAAAATGTTCTTTAGTTTACAATGACAGCAGTAAAATCACAGAGTCCTGTGTATAGGAATGCACACTGAACACAGTTCACCACCCTTGGCAGACATGCTCATTCTGTGCCCAGACTGTCCTGGCAGATGGACATAGACTCAGGAAATATATATCAAGGCCACCATTTTTGTACTTACTGTTCTGTACCATATAAAAGCCTTTGGAAATCACATTTCGCCTATCAGCTATCTCTGTAACATCCACCTGGACTTTGACATCTGCCAGGAGTTCAGTCATGTCCACAGTGCACATATACTGTGTGTGGCTGGTGTTCCTGGACAATTGCAGGAGATTGCAGGCAGCCACAGTGTTTTCTGGATTGTCCTCAGGAACCCTGAAACAGCAAAACAAAACAAAGGAAGTAGTCCACATCTATTACATGATGTAGTTGGACTAATCTGTTGCTGAAAAAAATGAGAAATTCATAAGGAAAAAAAAAAGGCAACATGTTCAAATAAAATTTGGTCTTTGAACATTGACTTTTTTTTTTTCCCTTTCTATTTGCTCAGCTCATCAGCTTTCTGAGAGAAACAGAAAAATTACATTGAAGTGTTTGTGGAAAGAAAAGCTTTAAAGAAAAGCTGACCATTAGGACTGCACAGCCCAGGACTGCACCCACTTCCTGGCTGGGGCAGAACAGCAGCTATACAAAGCTTGGACAAGTTGCATGATCCCTTGTCAGCACATAAAAGTGGAAGCCCATTGTAAGCAGTAATGGGCAGGGTATTCCCAGCACAGGAGAGGAAACAACGCCAAGGAAGCCAGAGTCAGTGCAGCAATCAGTAACAAGCAGCGCAGTCAGTGGCTGCAGGAACCAGGAATTCTTTGCTAGTGGAGAAGCCAGATGACAACTGGAGTATGAAGTACAAATTGAACATCAGCATGGCAGGAGGAAGGAGAACCCTACCTAAGGAAGACAGCAGAAGGACATCACTGCACTATAGCGGTGTTAGAAGTTCCTGCTGCCTCATCCTACTAAGACATACCATGTTGCAGTAACGTTATATGAATTGGCACTCAGGTCATTTCTCAGGATACAGGACAGGGTCTGTACATAGTCCACAAAACAAGTGAGGTTTTCACAACACATAGCTGTAGGTTTGAAAAGAAAAAACAATATCAGCTTCCATGCTGAAACAAGCAGAATTTTTATCAACATACACAGCCCGTAGGGCTCCTACTGCATCAGAAGAGAACAGACCACTCTGCACCAAACCCCCAGAAAATCTCCAGTCGTGGCGTACAAATGTGTTCCATCTCTGCAGGAAGGTGAGTCATTGACAGCCAGGTAATTGTTAAAGAAAAATCTTTTTAAATGCTGTTGCAGCAAATTACATGCAGAAATACCAGAAAATGCCCAAACGGTGGCTGAATTTTCAAACGTATCTCTGTCTCCTCTTACACAGTCACTGCACCAGAGTTGCATATTATTTCTGCAAGAGGCCTAGCTTATGTAGCACATAAAAAAGACAAGGTGTCCCAACCAGAAATAATAGCATATTCAAGCATTTTAATGACATAACTTCCTAAATTTTTAGAACTGCCCTTTGCTAATCTAGCATTCATTGTACTTTGCACATTTTAAAAGTGCTATTTTAATAATTCTTTCATTACCATTCTCTCTGTTTACAGTTTTCTACAGCTTGATATCTGCAGCATCAATGCTTTTCATGTCCAGCTCCATAAACTTGGAATAAGCTTTTCATGGAATTTTGGCAAAAAGATATCGCAGCTTTCTAGTTATTATAATTTCTATAAATCATTCTGATACTACATCGGCACAATTTATCAATCACTTAAACTGAAACAGACTGCTAAAGAGAATGTGAGGGGCAATTGTAGAAGTAACACTATGGTCATTAAGAAAATTAGCTTGTTTGTAAGTGGTCACAAAACAGCATTTATGCTTTTAATTATTCTGCAGAAGCTCTTCTCACATATCAGCATCTGAGATGTGCTGTACAAAAAAACTATTCTTCTATGCATGACATAGTCTATCTCCCTGAATTTCAAGGCAGGGAAGACCACAGTACAGTGAGAAACATCTGCATTGGTGAGTCCTTTCTTGACAGCATCATGGGCTGACAAAAGCCTCTCCTGTTACCCTAGGAATAACTATGAGGAGATGTAGTATATCATGGTAGTGCAAACCATGTCTACTACAACTGATCTCTTGCATGTACAATATCACCCCTTTTTGATGGGAGTAAAATTGTCATTGTCTAGGGGAAGGTATCAAGGTAGTTACATCAAATCATGCATGTGTCCTTGCTTATTCTCAAGGCTGTCCCTGTCCTGATGGGAATACACTAGTTCACAGCCATCAGACACCCAAATCCTCTGATGCCAATATTTTTGTTAGTTTTCCTCTCTTTGCCATTCTGCTGCTTGCTTAGTTAGAGAAGCTGCACTCTGGGGAGACCTTGCTGCAGCCTTACAAAAGGGAGTTTATAAGAAAGATGGGGAGGGACTCTCTAACAGGGAGCGTAGGGGTAGTAGTTTTAAATTAAAAGAGAAAAGATGTGGCAGTGTTCTGTGGACCAGAAACATCCACTCCACCCCCCCAGATCAAATAACAATCCTCATAAACAAGTTGTCTTTGCATTTACGGTAACAATGCACAGCAGGTATGCCCAGTATAGGGTGCAGCCTAATTCCAGGCCAGGGTAAATTAAAAGGAAAACAAAGCCCAACTTTTCCCCCGACTTTGCTCACCATAAAATTTCTTGCAAGTCATATGGCACCAGGGCGCACAGTGTTTTCCCTAAGTGAGTTCTGAGCAGCACTCAAATTTTGTGTACGAGATCCCTGAAGAGGTAGGATGGTGACAGAAGTTTGGGGATGTTTGCAACAGACTCTGGCTCCAAGTGTGTACACGTGTTTTATTAAACTGTATGTGATTCAAATTATGTGGTTGTTATTTTGTTTCATTTTGACTTTTTCATTTCACTCTGACTTCAGAATTTTGTCCTGAAATTTTCATTAACTTCATTTTGTTTCATTTCAATTTTAACTTTTCATTTTGAGCCCTCAACAGGCTTCCTGAGGCCCCTGGTACAGACACTTCTTATTCCAGTCGAGAACAAGACACTTTTTCTTCCTTAGCCTAACTTTACTCTTCTATAAAAAAGGGGGCTAATACCTCTGCTTTCCTTCAGAGAGGGCAGCAAGTATTAATAAGCTAATGTATCGCTAATTAGCCTTCTTCTATGCTATTATGATATTAATTAAGGGTCTACTATTCCTAGGCAGCTGGAAGCTGCAAACATATCTCTTTATGCAAGAATTTGCTAACAAAATTTAGAAGAGGTGAACTTTTTACTGGTAAGGGAATAATTACATGTTAGAATAACCCAGTCAAATCTAGGATGAATTCCATTCTTGGCAGCTTCAGAAACAAAGAACAAAGGATTTTACTTTTAACAGTAAGATCTAGTCTGGTCCAAAATGAGATTATACAGGGTAATTCCCTGGCTTGTATTACACAAAATACAGACTAGACATCACAGTGGCCCTGTACGGCAAAAGATACATCTGAATTCATCTTTTCTGCTAATTCAAGTTTGGAGCAGGTCCAAGGCTCTGTCTAGAAGCAGCATGTGAAATGTTAAACTTGCACCTGTTCCCTGCAGGCACTCTTGTCACTGCCTTTTTCTGTCCAGCTGACATGTTCAGAAAGTCAGCTCTGAGTCAAGCTGAAGCTTGGATGGTGGGTAAAAATCATCAAGAAAGAGGCAGTGGCCATCTGTACAGCACAGTCCTGAGCAAAGGAGTTCAGAGCAGGAGATGTTCACTCCACTGTTCTGGCTGGCCTGCCAACAGTGGGCATGTGTCCCACGGATACCCAGCTCTCAGCCACCAGAACCTTCCCTGTGGCAAATGTTCTAGGGAGGGACCCAAAGCCCATCTCACCAGAAGACATTTCAGTGCAAGGCAGGCACTACCTCCGCAGTTTTCCTCATTGATGCTGCTTCCTGGAGTGGGATGCAGTTTGGCTGAGCTCTGCCCAGCTGTGCAACCTCTCCCATCCGTCCTCCACTGCCCCCATGAAGACTTTCCCATAATTCCTTGTCCCACAGAACCCTCTCCACTAGTACTCTGTCTCGTGCTTGTTGTACCATGGCACCATCATGTCCTGTGTGTCTCTGCAAAGCCTACATTAACAGCCAAAAAGGTAAGGCTTGTGGGTGTACAGCTAGGAAAATACATCTGGGAACTTACTGTACTGGAATAAAAGGAAGAAGGAAATACTCTTGAGCCATAGTTTGTTCCTCATGTTGGTTCTGACTGGATGTCCTGGAAAAGAGCAAAAAAAAAAAAAGCCACACACACAAAAAAAGAAGAGTTCAGCTCAGCCATCTGCTCATGTGTGTTGGAGGTTGAGGTGGAATTAATCTAGCCTTCATTTACATGTCTAAAAGTGAAGTGCCTAATTTAGGCACGGCATCTCAGCCTTCCTATATGCATTTCTCCCATGGACTAAGAGTTAGGGGGTGGGGTCCTGCCAACTGGCCATAAAACAGATCAGTGAAGTCTCTGCTCCTTGCCAGCATCATGTGCTCAAAGAAAGCTGCAAAGTGACTGCAGCTTCAGTCTATCCATGCAACAGGAAGACACTTGGGTTAAGTGCTAACCCATTTTTTCTTCATCAGCTTCCTGCAACTAGAAATGGCTTGCAACTAGAAGTGACATTGCTGTGGCTTAAACATCTTTACAGTGAACTAGTCCAATAAGAGTCTGAATGTTATTGTGGGTCTGAGCAATGTTTGTGAGAACTCACTGATTTGTCTCCCCCGTGGTTAAATAAGCATGGACTATCTAGTTAAGGGACTCCATGAAGGCAGACTAAATAAAACAAAAATAACAGTCTCCCACGTGAAACAGAAGAGAATGAAGTACAGCATTCTTTTCAGGGGAAGACTGCCTTGATACATTTTGGTGAAAAGAACCTATAGGAAAGTCTTCAGAGAAGGGGACAGCCAGATGTTTATAACAGCATGAGGAAACAGCACCACATACAAATGACTGCTCAGCCCACAGCCCCTGCTCCCAGACCAGGCCCTCAAGCCACATAGTATTAAGGCTGTTTTCACAGTATTTAACTTTTATAGAAATACATAGATATGCATAGAACGAGTTAAAATGAACTCTCTACAGAGTAACAGAGTATTGTCTGTTGGTACCCACTACAGGTTTCAGCACAGTGTTCTGAAACGGGCTAGGCTACACAGGGACAAGGCTTTGGAGAAGCAATCTGCTTTGGGACATAATTGTATTGGAGCAAGTTGCAAGGATGCACAGACAGAAGGGAGGGTCCACGTGCCCTGGCACAGAGCAGCAAGAGTCAGTGACTGAACCCACAGGAGCCCCTCTGCTGGCTGCAACCTATGCTTGCAAGCAACAAGTCCTAGAGCCCTGCAAAACCCACTGGGTTGCAGGGAAGCAACTGTGAAAAAGGTAACGGATGAAGAATGGGCAGCAAGCTGCAGTTACCAGAGCGATACACAGGGCTCCTGTCAGGGCCTGGTGCAGGTCCTGGGGTGCCTGCACCTCCCCTACTACTAGCAGCAAACACCCAGTCACTCAGCAGAGAGAATGCCAGTGAGGCCTCTCCTACTTGGGGAATATTTGTGGTGTTAAAAAATTTTCCAGATTTACTCAAATAATGAAAGCAAAATAAATTTAGCAGCTACCAAAAAGCCCCTTTAGACCCATGTGAGCACTGAGACTTGTTCTCAAGGCACCACAGCATACAGATGAGATCAGCAGGGCTCACTCAGGAGGCTCCACAAACATGCCATGGTGACAGCACCTCAGTCCTGCTGCTGCTGTCACTTCTTCCCTTCCAACACCTTTGCCAAATGAAACGGTTGCTCTGGTTCAGCATGGAGCCCCGTGCACCCTGCTAGTCTCTCTTTCCTGCTGCAAGCAGTAGGACAGAAGCTCTTTCCCCACACTCCAGCCCTTCTTTCTGCACTGTACATTTCCTTGAGAAAACATCTTTTCCTGACCCCTCTAGTCCCAATTCTCTGTACAGTAATTATGGTCGTTACCACTACTTCTAGTGATGCAGTCCCTGATTACTAAGGCACAGCCCACTGCTGAACCACACCCATGCTCCCATGCATCTATCCACAACTCTTCTCTAAGTTCCTTTGGCTCATTCCCTTGAGAAAGGCACCCTGTTATCATGCCACCTGAAACATGCTCACCCAACTCCATGCTAAGACTGGCTGCATCATGAAAGCAACCACCATGGAGATGGGCAGCCTCCTCCTCAGCTGATGCAGCATCTGCTCTTGTCCTCTTAGCATCAAGAGCTCTGTTTCTTGCAGCACGTTCATAGAAGACCTGTGCCAAATGAACAGGTCACTGAGTCTAGAACAGGCCTAGAAGTCACCAGTCCTAGAGTCAGGACTATGCAATTGTCAACTACCTTTTAAAATCATCTTTCTACCAGCAGAATGCCAAGAAATTCATTGTTGTACTGAGAATATTCAGGGATCCCACTGCCTAGGAAGCCAGCACCCTGCTCAGATGGGCCAAGAGAATGCAGAGTCCCCAGAGCTACCGCTGTTCCTCCTCAGGCCTTCATGCCCTTTCACAGACTGTAACCCAGCATCAGCTCTGGGACCGCAGAGTGAAATAGTGTCCCCTTAGTGCTGTGACCAGCTGCAGAAGCCCAATCTCAATGTTGCTGGTTTGAGACTGCCATGCACCACAGTCTTGGCCTCCCTGTAAGCCAAGACAGACAGTTTGCTGTCTCTTCTTCAGCAGAGGAAGGATTGGATTCCTTTTTTCATTTAAGATTATTTTGCTAAGTATCTGGAAGTAGGGTACTACAAGCTGCCAAACATGGATACAGTCTAAGCTCACAATTTGAAATGTGTCCAGGAACTATATGCACTTGTCAAATTTCCACAGGAAAAAGAGCCTAAGAGTCCAGTTTATATGAAGTAAAAAAAAATAATAATAATTTTGATATTTCCAAGCACGAGAAAATAAATGTCACAGTTACAACCAAGTAAAAGGAGTGGAAGGCCTGGGGAAGTCTCTCAGTCCACCAGCTACACAGAAAAGCGAGTTTTCTTCTTGAAAACTTCATTATCAATGTACACTGCCACCTAATCACAAAGCTAAAGCAACAGGGACACAGGGCCACGTCAGCGATAGAAAAGATTTACAGTGAAGTCACAGATATCAAGCAGTAACAAACTGGCAGCAGGGAAACTTGGTGGGAACATGGACATTACCTTGCCCCGTCCTTTCAGCTGTCCATTTCAGCCCTTCAACATCTTCACGGCAGGCCTGGCTAAATCACTACTGTGAATGCAGACACTGCATGCGCGGGAGCTGGAAAGCAGGTGTCTTTCATCAGCACTGAGTCAGAGTAAAGCCTACTTGTGTGCAGCCGGGAGCTGTAGTGTATTGGAATATACAGTGATAGATGGCAGTTGACGTCAGCACTGTATCAGTATTACTGTGCCGATAGAAGGATGTGGTGAGCACAGAGGAGGCAATGAATTCAGGTCCAAACACCCACACACCATTTATGACTGTATTGCTCTGCTCTCTTACTCTTATGTGAGAAAAAGGTGGGAGAGTAGATAAAACAAACTCACAAGCCTTAGATCTCAAAGGTCACTAGTGGGGCTGATAGAATTAGTGGCTTGCAGTGGTGAGGTATCAGTGTCAAGGCATTAAATGGTTAAACCTGACTAAATAGTACAGTATGTACCACATCCGAGGCACCCAAGTACCTCTTTGGTCTGCTACCACCTGTCTCTAAAATGGCCCCTGGGACCAGGGTGACAGCACCAACCCTCACACCACAGGCAGGGAGGTGGTCTGGCTCCTGCACAGGTGGTGGGTTCTCTCTCCGCCCTAACTCCATGCCTGCAGCTCGTAGCTGGGCTGGAGGTCTGCAGATTGCAAGGCTACCACTGAGGGAAGATGGTCTATTCTTCTCAGCACATCAAGTGGGGCTAAAGGAGACAATGCATACTGCTTGTGCCCCTGAGCAAGGGGGAAAGGAATTGGAGCAGCACTATGAACAGGACTTGGCACATACAGCATAGTCAGGTGGCAGGAGGGTAAGGATCAAGTAGCTGGAACAATCCAGGGAGACAGCAGCAGTGAAGTGGGCACAAAGTAGCTGGGTGCAGGGTGCCTGTGCTGTGTGTTTGGCCTCCAAGACCTGCTGAGCTAAAAAACATGTACCCACCATGCAGCAGCAGGAGATGCAAAGACTTGGTATAGCACAGCAGCAGATGCTCTGCCAGCAGGGGCCAGCTCACACCCAGAACCCAAGGCTCAGCTAACCATAACGGGAAACTGAAGATACAGAAGAGTCATGGCTGGTTGGTCTAGGTACAAAACAATCTTATGGTAGGTTAGAAACAAAATAAACCCATCCCTCATGTAGACCAGGAGGCAGCAATCACAAACCATAGAGAGTATGAGATTGTCAGATGCTAATGACAGAAGGTCCCAGGTCCACATTCAGTAGTAGCAGCTGTCTCTTATGTACTGATAAGGTATTTGAAAAAAATAATCAGGAGTTTACTGCTACCACCATATATGACATCTTCTTGAAAAGGAGAACCCCATCCTCAAATGGCTGCCAATCCCAGTCTAGAGCAATGAATATACAGCCATGAGGAAACTGTTAATAACAGTACAAGTGAGCAGCTCTCGGATTTCTATGTTGATATACAGGGAGGAACAAGGAGAGACGTCTTTATATCAGGGGATATTCCCAGGAGAAGAATAATACAGAATAATTGCAGCCTAATCAGTTATAAAGAAAATATTAAAGCAATGCATGATTTTTTCATTTTAATGAGTTAAGTTTGAGGAAAAATACAAGTGTTTAGATGCAAAAATGAATTTATAAGGCAGGTGTGGTCGTAAGAGTACCACCAGTATTATTGTTCTGAAAATTAGCTCTGTAATATCAAATGCTTATTATTGCATGTTTCAGAAGTAGCATGGTTTGGGCCTGCAGGACAATCTCTATCACATAATGCTGTCCCTTCCTCCTTCTGCTGCACAAATTACAGTGCTAGCATAACTTGGAGAGTCCTGTGTAACCACGGAGCAAAAGCTTTACCACTGTCCTGGCCTGCTCACCTCATAACAGAAAGGTATTACTGACTGTCTGCAAAGTATTTAACTTAGTTGCACAGCCTGCTTGACCCTGTACTATGCCACATTGTTCCCAGCAGTAACAACATCTACAACCCATAGGCAGCATCTGCTGGGACAAACCTTTTCTAGAAGCCCAGGCCTGGTGCCATGCTTGTAGGTGATGCATAAACAGGATGCTCTGCATGCATATTGTATCAATATACAACTGGCACATTGACCAGCCCAGTTAACAGCAGCTACCTTGCAAGCATAGTCAAGAGACACCATCCCTGGCCTGAATGGTCCAAGACATCTGTTCCCCCTCTCAAAACCAGGGGCGAGCCAGGGGCATTGAGGTGTTTAGTGTCTAGGGGCACAGAAGCAGAGGCATGTTTGAAGGTAAGTTGTTAGACCTGAGAGAGGGAAGCAGTGGCAGCTGGAAATTGTTTAAGACAGTTCATTTTAATTTAAGGAAGTTTATCCCTCAGTGACTGCCAAAATTCAGATCTGTACAGTTTCCCTTCTGTGATCCTTGTGAGATGCTTACCTCTTCAGTCCTGGAAGCCCAGCACAGTGTGAACCACCAGGTCTCTCAGTGGCTGTATCTGCTCTATCCAACCTGGAATGATGTAGGATATAAATGCAGCATCTCCAGAAGTCCTGATAACCTGTTATCACCTGAATGAAGCAAGTCAGTGGTCTCACTGTGCAGTGATTATCTCCAAGAACATACTGCTCTAGAGGTACTCTGCACTGTCTGCCTCAGGAGATGCCTGAGGTTCCATGGTACTTCAGAGCAGCTGAATCCAGCTCCCCAAGTAAAGCACTTAGACCTGAAGATTGTCAGTTGCCATGGATTTATGTTGATTCAAGATACAAGGCAACTACTTGCACTCAGCTGTAACCTCAGCACAGCCTGCAGTAGCTATATCCAACAAGCAGCAAGTATAAAGGGCATACCATGGAAGGCTTTGCTAGATTACGGTAGAGTTATTGATGAGACAGAATCATTTTACCATGACGGGAAGAAGGACAACATCTATATGTATTTATCAGAAAGAAAAAATACAAAGGAAATAACAATTAGAGCTAACAATTCCTTTCTCTAGAAGAGAGAGTTAGTGACACTTCCAGTTATCAAGTTCATGACGTGGGGAAAATATCTGCACAATCAGTACTACCTTTGTATTTTATTCTTGTCACAGTGGAATTAAAACAATATCCAAAGTATCCTCAAAGGTAAAGACCAGGTATTATAATTCTAGAGGCAAAGACACCTATACTGGCTGGTGACATTTAGGAGGGAGATAATCATGAATTACCATAAGCAATGAGTCAAAAAATGACAGGAGAACAGCTGAAGCCTGAGTAACAGTGTTCTACTGGAAGGGAAAGCAATAGAAGAAACCACCTCAAAGCTCAGGAAATGGGGTAAAATATGAATGAGCCAGGCAGAATGCGGAGGTGTTAGTCAGCAAAGCAGCAGGTTTAAAAACAACAAAGCCCCAGCTGGTGGCCTGTGAGCTCACACAGGATGCTGCACAGAGGAGGAGTACATTGCCTTTAGTCTGGGGAACGCTGAGCGCCACCCACACAGACCCCAGCACCCTGCCCTCCTGGCTCCCTTTTGCCTTTGCTGATTGTTTCTTTACAGCCACCAACATTGGGCTCAGCCTCTTATTTTCCCCCAACATGCATTAAGCCTGAACACCTTCTCCATGAAGGCTGTAGTAGGAGGACATTGCTTTGGCTCCTGCCAGAGGAAAAGGGCTTACCTTCACAGAGCTGTGACTATGTACATCTTGCTCACACGGAGGGGAGCACACAGAGGCTTGTATCTTCTCTTAGGAAATCACCAGATATATGCTGGTAAGCAGAAACAGGAATGACTGCGCCTGTGAACTCACTCGGACCATCTGGAACAGAAACCTACAGCTCTGCTCAGCCTCAGACCCATCACCCTCGTCTGCACCATGAAGAACGTGCCCAGAACCCTCTTCTCGCTTTACTACACTGGATCCTGGCTGGTGTACATTCAGCCTACAGGAAAGTATGTTCCCTCTGAGATATCTTCCACACCACCCTCCTCAGAGATCATGGATCCCTCTGGATACCCCACAAGACAGATCCTCCCCAAAAATGTTTATCAGAGGTACATCCCAAAGCTGGGCTCCTGCAGCTTCACAAACTGAGCATCAGCCTTCTCATGTATGTTCAGCTGATGTATCCCAGCCTCTCCACCGTCTTCTATCACAGCCAGTCTCAGGCTGGTCCTGAGTCACTTCAGGCTATGCCCTGTGTTTGTGCTTAGAAATGACACTGACCCTGCGTGAGGTCAGCAAGTCCACATCCTCTCACAGTGTTCCCCTGAGTCAACAGTGCTGGCAGAGCTCCCTGCTCCTTTCATACAGGTTAGCAGAAACTGACCCATTTAGGGACAACATCCATCAGCATATGCTGTTTGCTTCCTGTGATGCACCAACATCACAGCTTGCTGCTGGCATATGGCTTTTTATGGCAAGAGCCCCACCTGAGCCTCTTGAATCTTTGTTTTACCACAGCTGTCAAAAATCAGGGTGCCTCACCCACGCTGCCTGGCCACAAGTTTTTGCAGCAGGCCTTCCACGCCCTGGGCTGGGTACAGCAATCCCGCGTACCTTGCACAGCTTTTGGTATCTCTAATAGGGTGATAAACACACCAGCTACTTTCAACTTGTGAGTGTAGAAGCGCTTTCAAAGCAAAAGCTAATGGCTCGTGCTGCATGCTGCCTCCATGTGGCAAGCAACAAGCTACAGATGATTGCATGGCAGTGCACAGACTCCAATAGCGTTGCTGGCTCACTCCCAAACCCACGGACCATGCAGTCCTACCACAACTGGCAGCTCCTCACATCACTGGCAGGGACATACTATCTCCTTAGGAGAAAAAGTGGGATAGGTATGCGGGATGGACAAACAAGCAGAGTTTATGAGAAGCACCTTGCAATACATTGAAGCAAATTAACAACACTGGAGATAAGCAAGGTTTTCATGGAAACAGACTGTTCCAAAGTAACCAATGTTTCCAAAAATTCAAAATACATTTCTGCACAGGGAAGCTAAAATACTTACTGAAACCATCCTGGGACTGTCCCTGTTGCTGGAAGCTGTGGTTTTGCTCTGAAGCTGGTAAGAGTTCATTGCAAGGTGGCAGAAGGTAGCAGCTATTTTATTTGAGGCTAAAAAGGCCAAAACATGGGGTTATTGGCTCCACTAGAGTACAGGGACTAATGCAATGACATCATGTCACATCAGTACATCTGCATCCAAATCAGCACTGGTAAACTTTTACAATGCTCAGCAAGAAGAGGAATCTGAAGGCTGTTCCTACAAAATGTAGGGACTGGGGGATTCCATGCTCTACTGCGGCTTTGGCTGTGGTGTGAAGCTCTTGCTTGAATAAGGAAGCTGCTTGGATCCCCTGGTTGCTGTTCTGTGATCAGCGAAGAGTAACCCTGCACAGCCCAGTTTCCACATTGCTTACCCAGTCACTGTGCATGTGCAGAAGCTGGAAAGTGATGTGCCAGGAGTGGCAAGAAGTTGAAGCAATGGCAGACAGCATGCAAAATAGAGACAACATGGACAGCAGGTGAATGTGTTGGCCCCTCACACTGGAGAACGCAGATGGAGGTTTTTTGAGACAAATAACAGCAGAGGTCATCTGACCAGAAGTGGGAAGCTTCCTGCTGCTTCAGGACAGCAAGGTCTGTTGTAAAGACCCACCACAGCTCAGAATGAGGCCGTGGTATAGGAGCATTAGGGAAGTCTACGTATTCTTGGAGCACCTCTGCTAAGCAGTGGGAGAGCAGAATCCCCAGAAATGAACTGCCCTTTATAACTTTCAAGCCCAGAGCCTGTCAGTTGCATGTATTGGTTAGTGAATGCAACACAACATAAGCCTGCTAGAGCCATCTCCTTGAGACCTCTGCTGGCTGCTCACTATGGACCAAGAACACTATCTTCAGGGCAAACCACAGCCAGTGCAGAGCTGGTTTTCACAGCAATCATGTACAGCACTAGGACAAAAAATGGGGCTGATTAAAACCCTGAGCCAGGTGTGGAAATTCTTCCCCCAAAAGGCAGTCCAGTACTTCCGCACTCTGTTATAATTTTTGTTGCTGTGTGGGTGGTTTACTGCAAGTGAAACCAGCAGTGGCTGAGCTGGAGAGAAGCAGCCAACCTCAAACTCTTCAGCTTATGGCAAATTCCCCCATGTCTAAGAGCTGGGGAAACAGCAGCAAGTAGGAAAGTCCCAGTGATATGTTAGTCACTGACTAAGTCACCTTCAAGCAGAGGACAAACACCACACTGCTTTGAGTGCCCTGCTCTTAATACAGTGCAGTACAAGCACATACAGGACCATGGGAGCGGCTGATCCATCACAGAACCAGCAACCGAGGTAGGAGCTCCTTAGGGCACCTACCACAATCCATGGACTAGGAGAGGTCTAACACAGCCACCCCTCTACCAAAGACATGCCACAGGTTATATTGGTACTATACCAACTCTTGCTGTTACAATTGCCCCTCTGCTCTCAGAACACAAAATGTGTAAGTGTTCAGTTATACAGAAAGTGTTCTGGCTAAGAGCAAAACAAACCAAAAACCATCTGCTCCTCCTCACTATGCAGCTACAAGTGCCACAGCAGTCAGTTCTCCTGCTCTGTTCATTCCAGGACTGTAGTCAATTTTTCTTTTCTTTCATCTTGCAATGTTTCTGGAAGGGTGGAAATAAGGGTGTGTGGAAATTCCATGCTGCAGAAAGCCTGAAAAGGGACAGGATGTAAATGGGACAGCACAAGAGACAAAGAGAGCAAAGCACCTGTGGCGAGAGTACAGCACAGAGATGTAAAGTTCCTCTCAACACTGCTTCCTCAGCTTGTCAAAGGACAGAGAGTAGTCAGGACTCAGCAAATTAGTGGTGCTGATGCTAGCCCTTATTAGCAGTTCTGTGAAAACACACTGAGGTACAGCAATTTGGTAAACTATAATTTTTATTAGTATGTTAGTGAGGTACCTTAGAGGTGCCCTCTTCTTTGCTAGGCTGTTTTCTTTTCTTTTGTTTGGAGCAATCTTCTTTGAGAGCCAAGTAAGGATTATAGTGCTGCAGCTGAAAACCAGACCAGTGCATTTGTCTCATTCCTCAGGTTGTCAGCAAGTTCCTGCTGAGCTATTGCTTCACTTCCAACCCCATCACCGCAGTTTAGGCAGGGGGGCCTTGAAGGCTCTGTGCAGTGGCTACAAGATCTGATGAAAATCTGACAGCATAGCATGGCTGCCTCAGGAATAGTAGTGTGGTGGAAAAAAATTAAAATTGTGGTTAACGTGATCATGATACATCACCATGTGGGAGCCCAGGGCAGAATTTGTTCTTAGCACTCTGTAGAGGGTGGGAAATATTTGTGTGTGCATGTGTACACATGCATGTGCACTGCACAGGCACAGTTCCTCTGAGAAAAACACCTACTCTATGTGAAGGCATCTGAATGCAAATTTACACGAATTGGACGTACAAACTGCAAAAATCATGCTAAGGAGTTTCCCACAAAAAAGACATGGCTAGGAGAAAGGAAACTGTCTTCTCAGTCTCCATTTACTAAAGAGCTTTCTCACATAATTTCAGAGCCAGAGATAAACATTACAGAGCAGGGTAGGGGAAGTCACATATCTGCCATTTGGTTCTCTAGTCCTTTGGTTTTTGGCCATGCTGCTGGAAAGTGACACCTACCAGAACTTGTTTTCTTAGATAATGTTTGTAGCTTATGATGGATAAGCACTTGGACATCCTTGCAACCTGTTTGAACAACATACATTCCATAACAAGATGCAAACACAAGTTATTAAAAAAAGCTGATGACACCCCCCCACCCCTGGTTAACTTACCTCTGCCCCCAAGAACTTGTTTCACAGGTCTGCTTAACCCCCCACCTTCATGCTTCTCTCACCCTTCTCTTGGGGTTATCGTTAGTTTTCCAAAGGCAATGACAAAATTTGTGATTGATAGGAATTTGTCAACACCCGTTCAATATAGGTGCGTATTTCTAAAGAGCATTGATAAGAATCATAGAATATCTCGAGTTGGAAGGGAACCACAAGAACCAAGTCCAACTCCTGTGTCCCCAAAGGACCACCCAAAAAATCAGACTGTGTCAGAGAGTCGTCCAAATGCTTTTTGAACTCTGGCAGGCTCGGTGCCATGACCACTTCCCTGGGGAGCCTGTTCTGGTGCCTGGCCACCCTCTCAGTGAAGAACCTTTTCCTGATATCCAGCCTGAACCACCCTGTCGCAGCTTCTAGCCCTTCTCTCGAGTCCTATCACTGGTCACCAGAGAGAAGTGATCAGTACCTGCCCCTCCACTCCCCTTGTGAGGAAGCTGTAGACTGTTATGTGGTCTCCCCTCAGTATCCTCTTCTCCAGGCTGAACAATCCAAGTGACTTCAGCTGCTCCTCATAGGTCTTGCCCTCCACACCCTTTACCATTTTCACAGCCCTCCTTTGGAGGCTGACAGTTTAATTTTCAATTTTTTTTAATCTTTCATATATTGTGGTGCCCAAAACTGCACACAGTACTCAAGTTGAAGCTGCACCAGTGCAGAGCAGAGCGGGACAATCCCTTCCCTCGACCAACTGGCAACGCCGTGCTTAATGCACCCCAGGATGCGGTTGGCCCTCATGGCTGCCAGGGCACACTGCTGGCTCATGTTCAGCTTTCTGTCGACCAAAACCCCCAGATCCCTTTCTGCGGGGTGATCTCCAGCATCTCGTCCCCCAGTCCGTACATACAGCTAGGGTTGCCCCTTCGCAGGTGCAGAATCCAGCACTTGCTCTTGTTAAACTTCATATTTAGAAAACAAAATAAACAAACAAAAACAAAAAAAGTAAGCCTGTGACATTCTCTGCAAAAGTAAAACAGTTAATCAGAACTAGTTTCTCCTGAACTGGGAATACACCTGCTTTTCTCAGGAACCTGTTTCACTCATTCATGACAACAATGAGTCAGGTTACTAATCCTTGGTAGGCAGCCAGGTAAGGATGATATATATGGAGGGGGAATGACTGTAAGTGAGTAATAAATGGCCTTATAATTAGGCTAAAACTCAGCACAAGCCTCCATTTGCATTGCAGTCTTACAAAACAAACTGAAGAAAAAAATACACTTACTGCAATAGGTAATTCTCTGACCTGGTAGGGACCCCCTAACAGCTAAAAAGGCCATGACTGGAGGGTCTCAACTTTTAGATTTGAAGCTCCTCTCCTGGGAGGATAAGCTGCTTTTGCAAACACAGACTAGTCCTTCAGAGGTGTGACTCAGGCCAATACATCACACTGGCAGTCCTGGAAGCCTGCCGAAAGTCAGAACTCTTGCACACTCCCAGTTAAGTCAGCAACTTGTCATTTGAAACGTACCTGTGTTACATAGCCTAGCAAATGCTCTAGATTGCAAAAGCGGAGGAAGTGGGAGATGGAACACTAACTTAGATCACACTTCAGTCATGCATGCACTGTGCCTGACATAGGATAGGGGGATTAGCAGGCCAGCTGCCCAGACAGTCCTGATGTTTAACACAAGTTCTGGGTTCTGCAAAGGCACGGGAGTAGGGCTCCCTCTTCTTGAAGAGCTGTTTGATTTCACCAGAGAAATACTGAAGGGAAAAGAAGAGGTATAACACCCTAGCACAGAAAGTCATCCAATGGAAACAAGCAGATGGGGGGGGGGGTGTAGCTATGTAGGAAAAAAAGAAAAAAAAAAGGCCAGGGAAAAGCAGAGTGAAGCTGGGGCTCCGCAGATGAACTACTACAGCAAACAGCTTTCCAATCCTTGCCCGAGCAGAGCTCTTCTGGCTGCTACAACCAAGTGCAGGCCTTCCAGGACAATTCCCTCCAGAGCACAGGGGAGAGTGCAGGGGCAGAAGGGGAAGAAAATACCACTTGTGCCCCTGTGCCTCCCCTAACAGCCCTGTGCTACTGCCACAAACAGTGAGTAACCCATGCTGAGTAGCCACAATAAGTAGCTGTGGATTTTTGCTTAAACTTGACTTCATTAGGACATAGGAAAGTGAGTCAGCACACTCATGAGACAGCTCATGACCTCTGTGCATGTTCCTGTTCCACCATTTCAGCAAGGGTTTGTTTGAAGGGTCCTGGCATGCCTCTTCATCTTTCTGCCCCACAGCTGTTCCACTTCAGCACTGCCTGCCTCCAGGAAGAGTTTAGGTTAGGTGCTAGGTTAATGGTTGAACTTAGAGGTCTTTTCCAACCTAAATGATTCAATGATTCTAAGAGTATTTCTGAGGATTAAATCTCATCCAAGTGGAAATAAAAATCAACCTTGTATTTTCAATTAAAAACAATATTAATATGTTCATCGGCACCATAGTGGACTATAAATCAGTGCCTACACAAAAGTTAATATTCATAGAATCACAGAATATCCCAAGTTGGAAGGGACCCATAAGGATCATCAAGTCCAACTCCTGGCACCGCACAGGTCTGCCCAAAAGTTTAGACCATGTGACTAAGTGCACAGTCCAATCTCTTCTTAAATTCAGACAGGCTTGGTGCAGTGACTATTTCACTGGGGAGCCTGTTCCAGTGTGCAACCACCCTCTCGGTGAAGAACCTCTTCCTGATGTCTAGAATATTGCATCTGAATACAGGCACTTCACTGCAACTGTCCTTCCAGGGCTTACATACCATTTTTTACTGCTGCAAAATTGATGCACGAATACCTCTACTGCTGGGCCAACCTGAAATTTGAGAAGAGTTGCAGGACAAAAGTTTTACAAAACATGTCAAATGAGTATCTGTGCAGTACCCACAGATCCGCTCTTAGCGCTACTCTTTCCACCTTTGTTCATGAATGTTAATACTAATAGGGGTTTCTAAATAATGAGAACATAGGTATGTATGTTTATACACATAAAATTACTTAACTGTTTTGTGCCACTGCCAACACACTGGGGTAGAATTTACAATACCAAACTACATGACAATGCCCTAGAAAAGTTCAGTCATGAGCAAAACTTCTGGAACTATTATCTAAGAAGAAATATATGCTATTTTATAGCTGCAAGCATAATTTCCATTCTGACTGGACAAAACCAAGAAGCTGAAAAAACACTCCATGAACTTAGGGAGTCTGATCGTAAACTGGATAAACTTTCTGGGAAAACAGGTTAGAGATGCCTCATTCCATTTACAGCTGTATAAGTATGAAACAACTGCTTACTTCTAAAGTAAGACTGATCATCAATAACAATTTCTTAAGCCCAAATGACAGTAATCTTTATTTCAGATCTTGATTAAAGAAGTATAAAAACATATACCACATGCCGGTGCCAGGAACACAGAAACACCCCCTGCACCCCCTCCAACAAACAAATAACGGAAGGTATGCAATTCCATCAGCGCAAGGCAGTCACTTCCCCTTTGACTTGCACGTACTTCCCACTTCCAGGTCAGCAACTTCCATATCATCTTTTGTGCTTCCCAAGCAACATACAGACCCAGAGCAATAACCAGCCACAGGAGCTGTGCCAAATAAGAACTCCTAGTTTATGCAGCTCCTGCTCACTTTCAAGGAATGATCATAGCCAGAGAAACTTCAGCTCTGTGCCTTCCTGACAGAGCTGTAGCTACATTAGGTGCTAGCCCCTGCTGTCCCCCAACAGCCTGCCTCACATACCAGCTGCCACCTTTGCAGCAAGCATGTGCTACAACCCAGTGAATCCACGTTTGTACTGTAGTAGCCCTCACTTTAGGCAAAATTGGAAGAATAAGCACCATCTCAATTTGCCACACGGTTTATTTCCAAAGGCTGGTGTGGTTCTCTTGGCAAACATGACTAGGCTACCTTCATGTAACAGTTGTCCTCCTGGGCAAGAGCATGTAAAAGTTTAATTCTTTTCTCATTCCTCCTGTTGTTTTCCCTCCATAGTTCTGCTGGTCTTTTTTTAACTGCAGGTACCAGTCTAGAATCCTCAGTGTGAACAGTGAGACAATCAGAAGGACAGTGGTTATCCATACAAAGAGGAGCTGACAGCTTGTCTGAGACCAAGAGCCCCGGTGGCTCTGCAGATTTTAAGTTCAGCTCAATGCTGCCTAGTGATTCTTCTGACAAGTTAGCTGTCGAGCCACACCTTCTGCTTCCTACCTGTTTATTTTCCCCTTCATTTCCAAACTTCCTCAAATGATTACGTGTGGGGCACAGGACAGTATTTAGCTTGTTACTGCTGTCCTCTTGCATTCCTTCACCATTACAGTTATAGCCATTAGGGTTTGTTCCCTTTAGAGTTCTTTCTCTGTTGTTAAAATCTTGACAGTTCAGCTCTAACAAATGCAACGGCTGTTTGCCTCTGCTGGCATTTTCATCTTTGCTATCATTTGGCAGCTTGTTAGAGTTGATGATCCAAAGGCTGCCATCACTACTACTGTGTGCGACATTCTCACTAGAGGTTACACCTGGGACAATGCCACAATCAAAGCCCTGTACAATCAAACATACATGGTCATCTATCTTCTGGTCAGATTCATGGATGATGGTATCTGGTGGTGTTTCTCTCAGGTTGTTGTACAACACATGAATGAAGGGCTCATACAATGACTTAGAGATAACTTCACTGTCATTGTCAAAGTATGTACCATTACATCTAACTGCAGTATCAAAAGGTTGATAACCAGACGGTTGAGGTCCAACAGGGCAAGAAAGCATGTCGGCTGTCTTTTGAACATTTTGATATGCTACTTGCTTATGTATTTCCTCCTCTGGTAGGAAAGCTGAAACTCCATCATTTGCACATGTGGAGAAAGATGGAAAATCAGTATGTTCTGAACAGGTGTTTTGAAAATCAAGCTCATTGTAGGGAGATCTGCAGTTGGTATAACATGTCTGACTGCTAGGGGGTCGATAAACTTGATCTCTGCAGCAAAGTTCTGGTGTCTCTGAAAGTTGGGTCAAAGGCAGCGAGGAACACACATTTTCAAAATGCACAGTCAAGCTACTGTTTGCCATAGACTGAGACATTAGGGTATCAAAGCTCTTATATGCAGAGCTACTTGGCTCCCTGAATGTGGGCACAAGAATATCAAAGCTCTTGTATGCAGAACTACATAGCTCCCCAGGTGGAGAGACAAGGGTGTCAAAGCTCTTGTATGCAGAACTACATAGCTCCCCAGGTGGAGAGACAAGGGTGTCAAAGCTCTTGTATGCAGAACTACATGGCTCCCCAGGTGGAGACACAAGGGTGTCAAAGCTCTTGTATGCAGAACTACTTGGCTCCCCAGGTAGAGACACAAGGGTGCCAAAGCTCTTGTATGCAGGGTTGCTTATTCTGTCTTTGTTGATCACAAAGGCAAGTTTATTTGGAGATTCCTCAATCAGGACAGATGAGTTACGCTGACTTTCAGAACTGCATGGAAAAAGGCTTTGATGAAGCATATGGGGAGCATCTCTTGCATCCAGAGAAGCAGAATTTGTGCTGGAGCTCTGATAGCCAGACTCAAAGGATTCTTCTGATTGTACTGACTTCTTGCTGGTTGTACTGCAATTGTACTCATCTTGAGAGGCTCTGGTGAAAGGGGAAACTCTATGAGAAATACCATATGTCTGCTGACTCTGGGCTGTGCTTTCTGTAGGACTTCGTTGAGACTCATTTTCTGACTCAAGTTTCTCAAAGGTTTTATTTTCACTTGTGATGACATCTGGGTCTTTATCATCTTTCATGTTGTTTTCATCTTCCAAGAGCTCAATGAACATGTTAGCTAGTGCATCATTGTGTTCGGTGTGCTCCCTGAAAGCACTGACACTGGTGTCACAAGACTCAAACATGGTGATCTGGTCATGAGTTTCTTCCTGGCTCTCAGCCTCAATGTCTGTTAAACATTCACAGATTTCTATAGACTCTTCAATGAGAATTGTCTCAGGGGTTAAAACTGCACTACTGCCTTTTGGAAACCACTCTCCAGTCTTGCTATGGCAACTGCAAGATTTCTCAGCGTTTCTGATGTTATCTTTTCCCTTGAAATTTTGGCTTGACAAACTTTGAGACAGACAGCTTTTGCAAATTCTATTTTTGGAAATCAAAAGGAAAGGACAGTTAATGTTTATGTAATAGGAAAATATTTTATGCCGTAAAGTGGAGGTGTGTCCCTCCCCCTCCCGGTTAATGTTACTTACATTTGTTTTTCCATATGACTCTGCTTTATGTCATGGAAAGGGAACTTAATTTCATCGATGTAGCACAAGACTGAAAGCTAATAAAAACAGAAATGAGTTTTAGAACACTGTATTTAGTATTTCATGTACAAGCCAGCCAAGAGCATTTATTACATATTCTATTTCTGGTGATCAGGAAAAGGTATTTTTTGCAAAGCCCTTAAATTACCTTGACATTTTTTACAACCAAATGGCTCTTTGCTGGATTTGGGATTTGATCCCACCATTCTTTCTTCACTCTGCAAGGCAAGAATGAAAATTGTTTGCTTTAACTGAATCTTGGCTTGATCAGTATACACTTCCCTCTTCTGTTCTTCTCTCCCTCTTAGCCATCTGCACTGCAGAAACAGGAAGTACTTGTTCCGTATATCTCCAAATGCTGCTTTTTCATTAACCTAGTGCAAAGATGTTTATGCTCTGTGCGTGACTGCTCTGCACAACCACAGTCACATGTTTTTCTAATTACGTTTAAAATGCTGTGTGAGACAGATAGGATCCGACTTTCACATTATCAGTATTTCATTTTTTTCCAGTGGTATTTAACCATCATTACTGGAACTGCGGCAAAGACTGAGTGCAAAACTGACAGACCTATAAATGCAGCCTGTTTTGGATACTCTAACAAGCCCATTCCAGTAAGACTAGTAGAAAATATTCAATTTTCTTTTCACAAAATGACAGTACAACTGATTTATGTTTGCTCTTAGAGTCTGAGATAAGCATGCCGAGGAAAAGTCATTAGATTCCTGTACTACTAGACACTCAACTAAGCAATGGCAATACTGATATCCGTGCAAACTGCTAGTCCATATAACCTGTGAACATTGATACATACTTGGTAAAACAGAAATAACACGTTACAGCTACTGCCATGATCAGGATGCAAGATATAGGAACAGCCATCTGCAGAATGTCTTCAGATGTTACTTGATAATCTGTTAAATAAAAACATATATTTACGTGTGTATGTGCATATAAACACAAGTATTGACAACACCAAGTCTGGTGTTCTTCTTTTGCATATTAAAGTAATGCCACTTTAGAGGATGTAAAATAAAGCCATAGCAGATAAACAGAACATATGCAGCTACCAGTGGCAATAGTACGTGTCATGTCTGAAAGGTCAGTGCAGGTACTTCAGTCCGTTACTGTTGGTGATTAAGGAACTGGGAGACCACATGAATTGTGAAACCATTTGTCAGCTCTCTGAGACAAACCTGCCACATAGTTTCTGGAATGGCATTATCATCTCTGCTGTAGTGCAGCTATGCTTCTTACCCTCACTGTTGTTCTTCAGTTTTTTTTTCTTTTAAGAAGTCAGCCCTCTAATGGTTAAAGTATTGCTTAATTTCCTAAGTATCTCTTGTTCATTTATACCCACTTGCGTAAACATTGCTTTTTAGTTTAATCATGTCTTCTCCTTTCCTGCTGCCTACTTCATGAAATATGCATAGAGAACAAATACATTCCCTTTCAGCCTTCTTCTCCACAAGACTGAAGGATCCAACTTCCCTTGGTCTTCTCTTCCTCAGTTTCCCCAAGAGCTGCTTTTTTGCATTGAGTCTCCTTGGAAGCCTTTACAGATTGATCCACAATATATTCAAACAGATGAAGATAACGATTCCGTAACTCTCCTCTGGTAACTAAAAGGCAGTGGGGTATATACAAAAGTGTTTATAAAACTGTACCATCCTTTTATCAAGCTGCTATCTGCTATAATACCTACCACAGTGAAATTCAACTCTGTCACTCCAGTCACTCCAGTAGGCTGGGTAGTCTGTATACTGGCACCGTACACTTGCAATGTAATCATAGCCTCTCTGCAAGGAGCTTGCAGTAATTTCAAAGCTTTTTGCCTGGTAGTTAATTGATTTTATAGAAACCTGAAAAGAAAGTAAGGAAGTTCACTGACTTCTTTATGGGAAGAAGGGTTAGTGGAAATAGTTAGATACCAATTGCATCATAAGTTTTCCTGATGTCTAAAAAGAAAATTAAGTTTGGGTAACAGACGTACTGTATTTTAAATCCCTTCCCTGTCTAATGTAAACAGCAGACCACTTTGGGGTAGCAGTCAGAAGAGTTTCAGTCCTTTAAAGCTCAGTTTGAACCACCTTTGGGGAATGTGATCAGTAGCAAGTGTGCTCAGGAGCATGCCTTTGCTGGCCCTTACACCATTAGTCATGACATGGTTTCAAAGTCCTTCAAGACTTCTTTTAAAAGGACTTTTTAACCCTTGAAGCTCCAGAAATAGAAAATGAAGAGACTGGCTGTCTCTTACCTCTTCTGGGTGCTGCTTGCTCCAATATTTTATTTCAAAGATGACTGGCTGTCCAGAGAGCATGGATGGAGGGGTGTAGCTCTCCTCCCAGCTCAGATTGAAATTACCATTTTCAGCTTTCTCAATGGCAAGATTTCTGGGGGCCCTTGGCTTAACTGTATATTAAAACAAAACAAAACAAAACAAAAAAAACACAAGGAGAACAAGGCAATGAGAAAGCACTGACGGAAAGAAGCAGAGATAAAGATATTCACCAGAGACCAGAATCTCAGAGTCAATCCATTTTAGACCTTTTCACTACACTATTGTGCAAGGATATAGAGGTCAAGACAGAACAACTGCAAGATCTTCATTAACAGGCACTGAATATTCAAGCTGGCTGAACAAACTTCAAGTTCTATTTTTGGTGCACTGGATGCAGCTTTCAACCTGCAGAAATGATAACAACTTGTACCCTCAAAACAACACGCTGTGCTGTAGGGTAGGCAGAGAGCTTAGGACCACTTTGCAGCCAGACCGTCCTGGCTACCTGAGTCTTAGATGCAGGCTGCTTATTCTGCTGAGGAGCAGCAGTGACATTGAGTAGGAAAGGAACCAGCTCACTGCTGTAGATCAAGATTTCTGATGTGGAAGATTTCTGAGTGTTTGAGATGACAGTGTTATGAACACACACTGGTTTAAACAAACTAGGTGCTGACAGAGATAAGCTGTATTTATGCTCTGTCATGTGAAAGAGCAGTCATTAACCTTTTACCATGGTTCGTTATAATCCAACAATTACTGGAAAAAGCTCTGTTCATGGGCATGATTCAACTAGCATGAAAAATTAGAGGATGACAGAGAATGGAAGAATTTGAGTAGGGATAGTCTAGTGTCTTCTTCATCCCTGAATTCTACAGCCATGAGTGAAACGCACTAAATACACCGTTAAGTCCACAAACTGTGGATGGCTGGCAGCTGAGAGGAATAATCATTCTGCTTGCCCCATTACTTATACTGTTTCCTTTAGAATCTACTCCAGGATCAGGTTTCTACACCAAATGGACTTTTCATTCAAGCCAGCATGACACTTAACATCTAATAAGGAAAAACCATTCTGGTGTCATTAACGAGGAGTTAGCTAGGATTGCAAAGCCTGAAACCAGATGTCCTGGTGACAAATTAAACAATGTCTTACCAACCAGGGCTGGTGTAACACTGTCATTCCACATATCAGTCCCATTGAACTGTAAAGCTAGAACATAGGTGAGGCCCGATACAAAATAATCGGGATATATTGTACAAGTGCATGTGAAACTCTCTTTTCCATTCTCAGGGACACACACGTTTCTGAAAAACAGGCAGAAAATGATATGATTGTTTACACAGTGTAGCACAGTATTTCTTCAAAATGTGGAATCAAGCTTATCGATGTGTAGAGCCAATCAAATCTGAAACAAGCAAGCTCAAATTCAGTTCCCAGAAGCACTTTGTCCAAACAAATCCAGAACAAAAACTTACCCCTCCCCCCAGCTTCCAGATGACCCATCCTTCCCAAATACCCCTTGGCTACCTATTGGTATTGCACTAATGAAAAACTAACGCTTGATCCCGAGCAGAAAAATTAGCACTAAAAGCAACCTTCACTACACTTTAACCCCCAAAGGATTGGACTGATGCTCCGCTAGCACGGGAACAGTTTTATTGCAGTGCAAATCAACGTATTTGGAAGTCTCAATGGAGAAATCATACTGTTCCCCTCTATGGAGGGGAATAGGAAAGCCCTGATGTATGTTCCTCTGTAGAAGATGACAAGAATACTGCCTCCGCTGTAGAGCAGTGCAAACAGTCTGTCCATGAATACCAAGTTACACTGTATACAGAAATATTCACTGATGCTCCAAGGGAGACTTCATTTTACACAGGCTACAGCCTGGTAAATCATGTAAAGTTTCTCATGAAGTGAAGGTTTGGTAAACTTATGAGAGCCCTACCACTCCTACAAGCAGTACTTGACCAACACTCTGTACCAAGAACTAGCTGTCTAGCTGTACTAGGTCTGTCAAAGACTAGCTCACTGAACAGAGCACACTGTTAATTGCAACAAAACATTTTCCTCCTTGCAAGGAGGATAACCCTGACTATATTTAGTTGCAGGCACTCATAGCAGAGGGGAGAAATCAAAGCTGATAATGGCTGTAGGATATTTAAAGTTCCAACGGTAAAGAAGGTAAACCCTATTAAACACTCACTGGGAAGAGAAAATTTCCTCCCTGTAGTAGAGCAGGAATTCTTTGGAGCAGTTTGTCTGTGCAGGCACCTTCCAGCCACAAACGAGCTCTTTTGCAAAGTCACTAAAGCATCCAAATTCTTGTATGTGTCCTGTAGCCGTAACTAGGGAGAAGTAGCACACAATAAGAAGCAAGAAAATCAAAGGAATAAATGGAACTAGGCATAAACATTAGTTCTCCCTCTAAACAGAAGCATAAAGCCCCTATAAAGGAAGTAAGCACTTTTTTCATGTTCTGTGTAAATGGAAAAAGATGCACGTTACCAAGTATCTCCACCTTTCTGGAGATGTCGTCTTTGAGAGGGAGGTTCTGATGAACACCAAGTTTTAATTATGCAAACTCTAAATGACCAAATTTTTATCATAAAGGAGCATCATCCTATCTTTTATACACAAAAGGTTCAAAAGCCAAAAATGCAGATAATTAACAGATTTCGACCAAAATCACTGCCTACGCACCTGAATTTATGCTTTATCCACAACTGTTTTAAGCTTCTCAAGTGCATACCCTCTGCCTCCCTGGAACAGTTCCCCATTGCAGATCTAATTCCTTCTTTCCTGCTCTACATCACAATTCCCCATAAAAATTTAGAATAGCTTTGGTTGATTTTTATAATCCTATCAACTGTTATTTTTCTGATAGTTTCTTTAGGGATGCTGCTAGAAGTTTTCTTGTGGCAGTTATACAAAGGACACATAGAGACATGATTTCATTTCTCTATGGTATGTAAATAATTTTGCTTACACAGCCTAGCGCATTACTAACTCTCTATTCTTATCATTTACATTGCAAATTCAAGATTAGTTGCCAACAATTCACATCCTGTAATGTTCTTCAGCCACTGCAGCTTCAAAGATGACTTTTTCCCAGTGGGTGTCCGTTTCAGATTATTCCTCCAAAAGTTTTTGTTTTCGTAAATACCTATTTTAATTCTTATTCTTCCTACACTTCTAATTTTCCGTTGTCCTGAATTTTCTCATGCAAATTCTGCACACTCTGATATAGTACAGTATCTGCAAATGCAACATACATGATGGCCACCTCTCTATTAGTGGGTATAGCGATACATTACATACCACTGTATCTACCACCAGATCACGTGGTACTTCAGTAAAAACCTGACTCAAACACTTAATTGTTTAGTACTGCTAATGGGTGGCTTTTTATCCTCATTTAAACCCATGTATCACTTTCATTTGCCTTCCTAGAAGGCCTCCCGTAAAACGTCATTAACAAGCAGTCCTGGATCACTGGAGTAAGCTCAATAATCTTAGTGAGGCTCACTCATGAAAATGAGGATGTATGGCAACGTCAAGGAACCACTCTAAAGTTTGGTGAAAATCATAACCTAAATTGCCTAGTATACTGACTGGTTACAAACCTAGAACTGACTGCAGCTCATGGTTTCATTATTATTCAAATATTTAGAAAATGTTTTGCTTTAGTTGCTAAGGCTAGATAATTATCTTGTAGATAAGAATTATCACTCATATCCTTTCTGGGTGGCAGCACCACGTTTAGTTCCCTTTTGTTCTGAATGGTCCATGGTTCTTCAAAAACGAAACAAAAACCAAACAACCCAAAATCATCAACAAGTTAAAGATTAAGCTTCTATAATACCGTAAGAGACACACTGCTCATTTATTTTAATAGAGCCATTACCTGTTTACCTTGTTACTGTTGTTTATATTTTGTTGTCCTTTATATTTTTATTGTTCGCTTCATGATGGACTTTTAAAAGATATACTACCATTTTATTCCCATTAAAGATGAATTTCATTATTTTCCAATGTGTTAATGATCTTATACTTTCAAGAATACTGGAATTAAATGGAGCTGTTCTTGCTGTGTTAAGCTAGCAGATTTATCTTGCCTTTCAGCATCCTCATGTCTTTCTAGGACTCTGAACTATTTTCTGTATTCTTTTCCTGTGACCTTTTCCCTTTTTTCAACCCTGATACAATATGGTTTGTTTTTTTTAAACCTCATACATTTGAGAATTTTCTTTTGAAACCCCATACAGTAAAGAGTTTGTTTTCAGTTCATGTAGTTAGAAAAGGGAACTGAAATGCTGGATTTCTTTTTTAATTCTCAACTAGAGTAACATAATAAAGAAACTTGAAACATGTAGTTACCTAGTGGAAAAAAATATGTAAAATTAAACTTTGATAATTTACAGAAAAACTGGGATTACCTACATCAGATGACATAGAAATTATGCTCCTGCAAACCTTTACCCTTCTTATTAACCGAAATTACGAAATTCCCTGCAGTATGCTAGGGGCATATGGCTAAGAAACATTTTTTTTTTTTGGACAGGCTGTTTTTAAAAACAAACAAACAAAACCAAGAACCACCAACCAAAAACAAACTGTAAAACCCCCCATAGACTACTGTGGAATAACTTAAAAGCTAGATGTAAGATTCATTTTTCAGAGAATGAAAGTACATTGTCAGAAAACATGATTTTATATTTCTAACTTCTTTTTATAATGAAATATCTTTAAAAGATACCAGCAAAATACACGTTCAGCTCCTTTCAGTTGAACTGTATCATATAACCATCATCCAAGAAGCAGCACTAAAACATAATGCAGCTAAACATCTTGCCAGACCAAATGAAAGGCGTAGTGACAGAACATCACACACAAGTCATCTGGCCCCGTACCGGCACAAATCAGAATACATACTGTCTGAAAGCAAATACCTTCCAAATCCATTCAAATCCATCCAACTAAGTTTCCCGATTCAGCATTTTTGCACACTTTGGAGAACACATACTGGTAGATGCCTTTTGACAGCAGACCTATAGGCTCCTGTTCTTTTTCATGAGCATAGCTTCCTGCAGCTCTATTACTGGTTAGCCCACATGGCAAACAGTGGCAGCTATAAAAATGAACAAATCTGAGACTAATATTTTCTACTCTTACGAGATTTCTACAGAGGTGTTACTGGGTTATTGTTGAGCATCCTATTTGCAGCATGGTGCCCAGTATAGATTAGACAATGGGTAAGTAAAGAGGTGTCTTTTCAAACCTCAGTTTCTCCTTCTTGCAAATTCCTTTTTTTTTCTTGCCTGTATGGAAAAGGCCAATAAAATGAAGAGATCTAAGACAAATTTTGTATTAGTTAATTAATCGTAATAGTGTTGCCTGCTAGTTATTCCTAGTCATGAGAAAAAAGATGTTGGAAAAAACTTCAATAAAGTAACTTAAAACATTAATAAATGTACCTTCGCTTGTTGCATATGAAAAGAAAAGGATCCACAGGGTATGCAGTACAGCGCTTAGGAATCTTGCCATCATTGATGCTGGCCAGGCTCAGAAGGGCAAGCTGTGCTGAAATTCTGCCAACAAAAGACATTATTAAAAGCTCACATCAGTGTCTCAAGTAGTGTAAGGGTGCAGTTTGTCCTGTCACTTTGCTAGATGTTAGGATTCAGATCTCCTGGAGTGCCTGATCCCTTTAAAGGTTGCTCAACAAGATGCATAGGAGAGTAAGAATAACACAAATGAGCTAGATGACTTATTTGTAAAATTTAAATTACAGAGGATACTAGATTGACACCAGCAGCGGGCCTACTTATTTCAGCTACTAGAAAAGGAATGTTTCTAGTATGCGACATATTTAAAGAGTAAACCCTAGACCAAAATATCAACATGCCTCTAGAGCCCTGTGATTCCTCTCAGATAACTGGAAGAATTTAAGAGCAATGTGTGTCTGATCTATTGATTGTAATACGATTTCCTCAAGTCCTATCACCAGTACCACAGTTAGAGCATCATCCCCTTGAAAAAGTTCTGAGCAAAGACCTCTAAGTTTTGCTTCAACAGAAAGCAGATTCGTTAAAACGGTGAATAATTAGAAGCTGTAAAACATATATCATCATATAAGACAAGGAGCACAACTCCAGAGAAGGAAAGTTATGCAGCTTTTATATATTAGAATTCTTTAAGCATAGTGAAGTTGAGCTTTAATCCAGCTACAGTAGTAGGACAACCCTTGACACTTATAACAGATTTGAGTTTCACCAGCACACAAGACACAAGGAATTGGCAACAGATCAGAAACTCTGCTGTGGTATAACCTTGTTAAGTAATTAGCTTTGGAAAAGTTTAATGACCTTTTGGAAGTATGCGTATGAGCACTGTATACACATAAGAATGTGTAGCCTCAAAGGCATGCTACCAAAGCCATATTCCCTCAAACAACTCATCTCAAAGCAAGAAGCAAGATTCTTGCAGCTAGCAAGATTCTCAAGCACAGCTACTGCATATTTGGTGCCAATTAGAATGAATGCAAGATAGGCAACAGCCCGACCTTCCCAGCTGAGTAAGGGACAGAAATATCACTTCTTTTCACAGAAAGAACAACACAGCTTTGATTTACATAGATATATTTATCAATAAAACTGATGTGAAATGTAGCAAAAGAATCTTAATTTCTCCAACATATTTAACAATACTACTACTTCTTGTACAGTAAACCGTGACTTCAGCATGTCAGATTCAGCTCCAAGGCAATTAACTCATATCCCAACTTGCAGTGCTCATCAGAAAAAGGCATGTCCCCTGATACTATTTCTTCCATTCTCACATGCATGATTAGCCATACTTTAAAATAAGCTTCCAAAGATTAAACACAGAAGATGTCAATCTCAGAGGTAAAGGGATGCGAACACTGACTGAAAATCAAAGACCAGAATGGAAACTTCTTTGTGATCTTATCTGCGGCAGTTACTGCTTATCCAGAAATACAAGACATACTTTGAAAATGAATTTCTCACGAACACTCAAGAGCTAAGCTGTACACATTTGGAAATAGACAAAACATGACTGAGCACAGTAGAACACAAATGCTTTCTCTGCTGCTCAGAAAAAAAGGGCAAACCGCTCCAGCATACAACACTCTTTCCCTTTTTCTTCCTGGTGTTCACAAGAGAGGAAGTGTTTGTTTTTCGGTCCATTGTTAAGTAATAGTGTCCCATGACTGGAGTTCCAAGAAACTCATAAAACTTTGGCAAAGAATCCTGTATCGCATAAGCACATATGAATCAGCAGATGGCAGAGAAAAAAATATCTCCCTCATAGGAAAAATGTTCTGCACATGTTGATAAAAAAAAAAAAAGTTAATCCATAGTTCTAATAAAACAACAAACTTTTTGTTTGTTTTAAAAAGACAAGAGTTGTGGACTATAATCTAAACACAAGAGAAAATGAAAAAAATGACAATAGCTTGCATGTCTCCTGGCTCTTAAGTTTTTCTTTGTATCTGATGATAAACCTTAATGAGGTATACAACACACACAGAATACTAAGTTCACAGCAAACCTAGTAATCTCAATATGTACGAGGAAATAAAGTGTAAAAGACAGAAGTGACTTTCCTAAAAACTATGAAAGAAATCTTTATCAGGGCTGGAAGCAGCCCTGTTTATTGGCCCAAGTTACAGGCTCAGATCAGTTGCTCATGCCTGTCTTTTGGGAAGAAATAATGTGATTGAAAAGATTCCATTTAGTATCAAGAAAAACAGTAGCTTCTGTAATGGACTTCTAAATTAATTAGGGTCTTATTTCATCTACAGGCATAATTTGCAAAACAGTTATGTTCAGAGGGTAATTCAGGCACAGAACACAGATGAGAGTCATTTCTACCTAAGACTGCTTAATTCACCTTTACTGCTATTGTAGAGGTAAAGGACAACTCCCTGTTTTAAAACCGGACTTTTTAAAAGTTAAATTGAAGTACAGCTCGACTTGTTCTTTCTGATTTAAAACATTGGCTATAACTGTAGACTAAAATGAGATAAGCATTAAAAAACAAAGCAAAGCAAAGCAGAAGTTCATCAACTGATTTCGCATCAAAATTTGAAAAGAAGTTGGGGAATCATTTCTCATTATTGCTGCTTTTAATTATTTCTTTCTCCAAGTGACAATACAAAATGGCAGACCTGCAGGAACATAACTCACCATACCTACTCTTTGACACTCAATATGACTGTTAGAGGCAACCGCACAATGAACATGCGTATCGAAAAAGAGTAGGTGCCTCAAAGTGGATTTTCAAAAGAACTTGGAAGTTGGAGTCCAGTATACTACATTAAGGAGGAGGTTTAGATGAACAGTTAGGCTCTCTTTAGAAAGCTTGAGATGACAGAAGACAGCAAAGGGCACAACAACATGTCATTTGAGCCTGTAATGAATGCAGTACTTTCTCATGACTTGATGAACTACAAATCATAGTTTGCAAGCAACTTCAGATATTTTCCCATTTATAACAGACAGAATCTACAAGGATCACCGAGACTGGACGCCTTGACAAAAACGCCAAAGAGACAAAAGCGCCTAACGAGAATAGCTCACTCCCAGTCCTACATTTCTGAAACTCTGGTTCCAAGACTTCATCATGAATCGGTATTAAGCTCTCTCTGAACCTGTACACGTTGGGAAAAGATTTTAAAGAATGAAACCTGAGATTCAGGAGCAGCGCATCCATCGGCTCAGAGCAAGCTTATTGGGACAGATTCTCAGATCGTAGGATACGTGTCCCGGCTAGTGTGGTTTCTGCTACAGTAAGAGCCCTTGTGCCTCTTGTAGCCATCGAGCAGGACTTCCAGCAGAAAGGAGTCTTCTAGAAGTTTTACCGGTTTTCCCCTGAAGATCAGTCGCTTCAAAAGCGTTTGAATTAAGCGGTCTCAGTAAGAAGTATTCCTGCCATTGCCGGTTTTAACGACACACGAACCGTAGCGGCTTTCCGGCCGGGCCCGCGGAGGAAGCGGCCGATGCCCTCCCCCGCCCCGGGCCGCACCCCGCGGGCCCGACCGGCTCCCGCGAGGCCCGCGGGACCAGGGCTCGTCCGGCGGCGGCACGCCCGCTGCTTCCCGCCGCGCCCCCCGCAGCTCAGCGGCCGCTCGGCACCGGCCGGCACGGCGGCGCGGACCGAGCCGCCGCTCGAGGCGAACCGCACGAGGCCAGCTCCCGCCGCGGCCGGGCCCGCCGCTGTACTTGCCTGGTCCGGCGCACGGCCGGGGCGGCGCGGCGCTCCCCGCGCCCGGCTGTCACTCCGCCGGCCCGGCGCCCTCCTCCCGCCCGCGGAGCCCTCCCCTGCGGCCGCCCCGCGGCGACGGCTGCCGGCCGCGTCCCGCCGCGTCCCGTCCCGTCCCGTCCCGTCGCGTCCCGCCGGCTGCGCTCGCCTCCGCAGCCTCCCGCTACCCGCGCCTGCGCGGGCGGCGAGCACGCGCGGCAGCCCCGCGGGCAGGCAGAGCCCAGCCGGGCCGGGCCGGCCTCCAGGCGGCCGCGGAACCCAGACGCGACACCGAGCGCCGCGGCCGGGGACTTCGGGAGGGCGGGGGCGCGGCCGCGCCCCACAGCGCCGGGAGGCGAAGCCCCCCCCCGCCCCGCCCCGCCCTCCCCCTGCTGCCTGGCCCCTCCTCCGCCGGAGCCGCGGGAAGCGCGTCCCCGCCGCACGTCACCACACGTCACCGCACGTCGCCGCACGTCGCCGCGCGCCTCCGCCCGCCCGCGCACGGCCCGGGGCAGCCGCCGCCGAGCGGGTCGGTGGCAGGCGGCGGCGGCGGTTGCGGAGCCGTCGGGCGGCCGTTGGGGAGTCCAGAGCCGCCCCCGGGGGTGACGCGGGGGACCCGAGTCCCGGCTCGGAGCAGCGTGCCGCGGGCTGGCCGGTTATTTGCTCTTCGGGATTGGAGGTTTCTGGAAGCTTTGTCTTTCTTTGGCTGCGTGGTCGAGGAATTTCCCGAGCTGATTTTACTTCTGGCGTTTCTCGGCACACGCAGAGGAGGGTTTTCTGTCCTAAGCAGGTTGCACTCTAACTAGACAAGGTGCTTGGATGAGTAGCAAACAAACGCATCCAATACAAAACTATGCGAGACGTCCTGCGGACTGTAGTGCTTAATGCTGCAGATTTGGCCTGGGGCATGACAGCGCAATGCCCGCATCGTTTTATTTGGTGGCTCAAAGTGTTAGGCAAATTCGTTGGACTTCTTTTGCATCTTTCTCTTAGGCTGTTGGAGTTAGGCACTGTCTGTTTGAAGAACAAGCTGAGCCATCAGCTTTTTTGCCCTGATACAATGGTAGAGAGTTGAACTGAAATCTTACTTATGCTTGGGGTGTATTATTTGTAATTTGCGTAAATATATGCATTAATTTCAGTGTCTGTGTCTTGCAGCATACGAAGTCTGGTGGAAAGCTGCTATGGCAGCTCAGATGTCTGATGCTCATCGACGGTTCTTGCAGGTCCTGATGTCACACGGGATAATGGAAGGATCAGAGGCTAGGAAGTTACACAGGCGCTGCTGTGAAATCCATAAAGGTGTGTCTCTTTTGGAGAAAAAGTGGAGAGATGGAGATTTTTTTTCTTCATTTGTGATTTACAAATAATTAGATTTCTGAATACCATACACCACCTAAAAAGTTAGAAAACAAAACAAAACCAACAAAAACTTCAACGTGTTCTCTTTCTTTTCTGAAGTTAAAAGAACAGAAAACCCAACAACACAGCACTATGCAAACTAAGTTTTAATCCAGTCAGACTTCCACAGAACATTTTTTATTTTAGCAAAGATTTTTTTTTTAGACTGTGTAAATATATATTTTTAAATATATTTTGACATTGATAGCTGTGAAGTTTCCAGAACGTTTTCCTTCATACTTGTTTGGAAAGATTTGCTTTGGAATATAATATGAAGTGTATGCTGTTAATCCATGTCAAGTAAATCTGTCACACGACTAATTATTTTGTAAGCTGGTTAATTCTAATACATGCAATAACAAACTCAATTTTATGGCATGTGGAACAAAAGTTTTGTTGTGTACTGTCTAATTTGTTTGAAGTTCATGTTGAGACTTCAATGGTACAGAAACGTGTAATCAGCTCATGATTTTTTTCAGAGATCTGCTCACAGATCAGAGATCTGTGTTTCATCTTCTCTAATTTTGAAAATGTGGTGGGCACGAACTGAAATAAAGCTGAAATGAGTGATGTGTTTAGCACTAAGTAATTAGTTGGTTTTAGGTATCTCAATCACATTTTCCCAGAAAATAATTAAAATAATAAAATTCCTGTATTTTCATCATTGTTTATGAATAAAATTGAAAAGGACAAAGAATGTAAGAACAAAAAGAGCCATTTAAAAGGAAGGATCAAAATGCAGTTCAAAGTAGTGATTTTGACCAATTGCTATTGAAAGGCAGAAAACTCCAGCAAATCTAGCTTCCATTACACATTTTAAGATCTGATGTGCACTGAAGTTTTTTGCTAGCTCTCTAGTATTTAAGACTTTTATTTTAAAAGTCTTCTGAAATGTTACTTGGGGCTTTCGGTCATTTCAGGATGTCTAAGCGATGGTAACTTTAGCAGCACAAGTGCTAACGATTCTTTTTCTCTGTTAGGAGGCTGTAGGGACTGATGAGCACAACCTGTTGTGAACTCCATCTTGCTTTGTTGCCAGAAGTGGAGTCCTTTCTGGGTGATGGCACTATTTATGTATTTTTCTTAGTTAAAATGAGTCAGACTCCATAGGTATTCAAACTCTGAAACCAAAAGAGCTTATTTCAGCACTTCCTCAAATTTTTGACTGAAAAAATGGAACAGTAGGAAAACATGGTTGGCCTTTGAAGGTATACTCCTGTATTTGTGAGAACCAAGCCACTGTACTTTTGTAAAAGAATTTATCATAAATGCTAGAGATGGCCTAAACCGGTAAGGTAGACATAACCAGCTTGTTGTGTGTTAAGAAAAAAGAATCTGTAGAGAAAAAAACTTGACATCTAGATCCTGTTTTCAGTGTGCAGGATCAGAGGGTACTGCAGTAAGAGTTGATAAGAGTTATCATTCATTAGAAATGATTATTTATTAGAGGGATTTAGAAAAAATGACTCTGTTGCAACTGCTGTGTAGCAAGTACTTCATATTTTGTGTCAGTGTGCAATGGAAAAGTTTGTGAAATTACTGAGATACAGTACTCAGACATTTTATGCCCTAGACAAGGAAATTACTTCTGTTACAAAACAAACAAAAAAACCCATGTACAGTAACAGTTACTAAATCATAGGATTTTTTAAGGTACTATATTTTATGGGAAAACTTTGGAAATTAAGACCTTTCAAACAGTTTAATCCAGTGTTTCGAAATTAAGAGTAGTCCTGGCTCTATTATGCATCTGCTGTACTCATGGTACAACAAGGTCTTCTTAAATATGTTACTTTGAAGTACTATTGACATGTCATAGGTATTTTTCCACAAGAAAAAAGGACAAAAAGATTCCTGTATACACACAGAATATGAAGATTGTGCACACTTAGTGAAGGAAGATCACATTAGTCTGTGTGGTTTCTCAGCAAATCTATCAAGTAGCTGATTTCAACTAGTAATATATTTGAATAAATGGTTTCTAATTCAATCAGTTGTTATTTACTGTTTAATGATAACTTTGAGCCCTAGACTGCTGAAGTCACCAGGAGTTTGCCACTGACATCATTTTCTTTTGGATGGAAACTCTTGAGAGTATGTGCTGTTGCTGTGCAAGCATAAGCCACAGAATGTACTCCAGAGTTACGCTAAAGTTCACCTTAATTATGTCTGTGATAAAATTTCTGCTACTATTTCATTTGTTTATAGAGCATGACACAAGATATTAACAGTGTATCTAGAGAGCTATAATTTTAAGTTTGCTGACGTAACTTGATTGTTACGTGCTACTAATTTATGAAATAGAAAACAAAACAAAAAGCAAACAACAACAAAAAAAGAATCCCTTCTGTATAAATGAAAGAAATCAAGTATATTTTTGTATTGGGTGTGAGAATTTTTCCTGGTTATGTTTTATTTTCAATTCAACTTAGCTCAAGTCACTGTAATTAATGAATTAGTGTGATAAGTTCCATACAGTGAAGCTAAATGTTTGGTCTCTCTTTCTGTAAAGTCTGATTTTCAAGGAGCTGAACTTCTCTGAAGGTTAGTAGTCAGCAGCACAGGAAAATTGTCTTCTGCATCTAGTGGACCTGTTTGAATTCTGCCTCAATAACTTAGCAATTAATTACACCTAGGAAAAATGTTTCAGCAGGTAACATATAAAAAGGTTTGTCTGATGTGTTTGGTTTTTTTTTCCTCTGTGTTTTTTCCTTACTTATTTTCAGTCTACTATGCACATGATAAACTGGATGATTTCATCACTACTATTAATATCCAGCTACAGCCTTTGTTTATGCAGATCCGGAAAGGAATGTCTGAAGGTGATGGGAGAGCCCATTATGCCTTAGTAAGTATGTGACGTGCTGCCATCTTGTGGTTCTGGCTTTTCATAACGAGTGCATACACGGAACCCCATGGAACAGTAGTTTCCTGTGTCTGCTATAAAATTAACTTTTGAATAACGTGCCAATAAAAGGTATGCATGCCTTCTGATTGTAAACTGGGCAAAAAAACTAACTGAATCTAAGTGCCATCTTTGGATGTTAAGAAGACTGAACTACTTAGGGATCCTTACAGTATAATACAAGTGCTATTTAGAAAAATCAGATAGAACTGAAGGCTGCATCTGCCATCATGATGAGACTTACTCTTAGCAGTGTCTTGTTTTGTTTTTGTGGGGCTATTCCACTGTTATGCTGACAGCTGCTGTAGAAGCTACTTGTAGAACGGAGAAGTGTGAAGATAAACTGCCAAGAGCGTAGGTGTGTGGGAACAGAACATGGCAGCAAGGACCATAGCAGTGTCTGATTTATTTAGCGTAAACATTACTTAAGTGCTGAAGTAAGATTTCTTTTTCACAGGAGACTCTTTTTCCTGAGAGGAATTTTTAAACTAAAAAACACGGGGAGCTTTCCAACATGAGTTTTCTTTTTCTCAAAATAAAAAAAAAATAACTTAGTATAAAGGGATGCTAAAGAATAGGCTAAAAAATTTCACTAGATGCTCTGTAATGCAAATGCCAAAGAAGGAAGGTTATATAGTGATTTCAAAAGACCATAGAGGAGGTCTTCTAATACTAGATTCTGCTTTTAACCTTCGTGTGTCATTTTGCCAATTAAGTTGAGCTAGTAATAAATAGCAGTAGTGTGTACAATAGGAATATGAAGTATCATTAATTGCTTTTCATAATGAAACAAATGTGTATCACAAAATAGTTATTGCTACTGTCCAGCAGCACAGTTATCCTGGTGGAATATAGTTCTACTGTATTACTTTGCATCATGTGTCAGAATTTGGCATTTTCTTCTATTAGCTTAATATAAGCTTAAGATTTGGCCTTAAATTCTTTGCACTTGTCTACCTCCCTTTGTTCCAGGCTATGGAGGGTGGGAAGTAGGATTGTTTAAGAATTTGGACTAGGCAGAGGCAGCTGTGGAGAACATGTGGTTGGAAAGGTCAGGGGTTTTAAAGAAAGGAGTCGGGTACCCTCCTTCGTGCCACTTAAAGAAGTGACATTTATTTCACTTAAGAAATGACATTCGTTTAATTTCAAGATGATGTATTCTTTACCCAGGGGGATCTTTTACAATTTATGGTGTGGGAACACACGGGCACCTTCAATTGTGTATTTTTTTTTTGTAGGTGAATCTGGCAGAAACTGAAATTACTAAAATGGCATCTGACTATGCAGAAAATGAATTAGAATTGTTTAGAAAAACTGTAAGTATGTCAGTTAGTCGTTAGTAAATCACATTATTTGAGAAGGTACTCTGTTAAAATGAATGGAAATTTGAGATGTGTTTCAAGAATTAGTTTCCATCTTGCATAACTTTAATAATAATTAATTTTATCTCAAATCAAATAGGGCATGTGGTGTGAGAGATGGGAATATATACAAGTAATGATTGCCTGTTGAATGAAAATCACTTATTGATAAAATGTAGTTGTGAATGGGGGAGTGCTCCTTGGAGTTAATGACTTGGTATATCTTCTTTTAGTTAGACAAACATCCTTCCTCAGCAACTTTCTCCTAGATGTTTCAGTTGTGATTGCTGAAATTTTCACTGTCTTCAGTAGTCTAGTAATAATACACTGTACATTTTAATGTTATTACAAAAAAGTTATTACTTTGTTGATTTGAATGGAAATGTTTGTGTGTTGTTACTGCTGTTGCCAATTTATTCTGTTTAATAAACTACTCAGAATGCTGATCATCAAATAAGAAAACATACACTTGAGAAATTTCTAAAGTTCCAAATAGATCTACTGGGCTGAGATGCCAGGACATGCAATGTCTAGTTTCATATCAACAGACATTAATGAGTTGTGATCGTAGCTTTGTATCTTGCATGTTTTAGTGAATTTTCTAAAACTTGGAAGACATAATTTCTCCAGCCATTAGACTTTCCTTGATTTTGCACTCTAAATAAAACTGTTTTGTATAAACTAGAAAGCGGTGTATTGATTGTTCTGTGACAGCTGCTGAAGTGTCATCTGAACTGGTAGTATGCAGAGTCTTCCCACCCTCTTTATTGGGGTAGAACCTATACAGCCATGTCAGCACTGCAGAAATGGTATTGTCATCGTGCATATTATTACTAGCATATAATCTCTGCATTCTGCTCTGTGATAACGTGTAGCAGGAATATTCCCAATGAGAGAATCTCTGAAAATTGATAATACTGCTATAACCTCTGTGTGCCAGATAGGTTCAGCAGCGTTAATGAATCCAGAGTGCACCATCTTAGTTTAGTAGTGAAAGACTTTTCCTTAAAAGAACATTGGCAGAGGTCAGATAACAAGAAACAGATCTGTCACTTCTGAGAATGCTAAAGGGTTGCAGCTTCATTTAGGCAGCACTGAACAGTTGTACTGGGGAAATGCTTTCTTGGCAAAGATTAAAATTGTCAAGGTAACAATGATGGCTTTAGCTTTTGGCCTCCGTTCTGCAGTTCTCGTTCCAGCCATACACTGCAGTATTTATCAGCATCCATACATATGGGTGGTTTGTATGGATGCTGAAAAAGCTGCACATTACTATAAGGTATGTCTATCTATTTACATTTTTTTTAGCGATTGAAAATGTTTCTTTCTACAGATGGACCTAATCATTTTATCAGAAAATGGCTTTGCCTGTTCTACAGATATTTTAAACTTAGCTGACCAACTTAAGACAAAGAAAATGAAGAAGAAGGAAGCAGAACAAGTGCTGAAAATTTTTGTGGAGGATAATTGGCTCTCTGAGGTAACTGCTTTCTCTTTTAAAGCGTTTGTATTTTAATAGGTCCAGCTGTTATTTTCTCATGGATGTGATGGCTGAAACTGTAGCTGTTTGTTAATGAATGGTAGCAAAAAAGGTTTTGTTAGGCCTATGCTTATTGGTACTCCAGTCAATGATTTTTGCAGAAAAGCTTGTACGTTTACAAGCAAAAAGTCCTCAGGTAGGTCTACACACGACAACGAGGTTTCAGTTTCCTGTACCTGAGTTAGTGTGGGTATCTGTGCTCAGCCCTGCATTAGAACATAAACGGCATCCTTTGTACACATGAGCATGATATACTTAAAACTTGGAACAGAAGCTGGGGAAAAGCTCTTTAGGTTGATCAGTACTGTCAGTTACATTTAGAATTCCTTGAAAAGCAGTGAGGCCAAGCACATTGAAAACTCCTGTATCGGAAATGCAGAGTTTTGGAAAAATTGGAGAAATGGAGATTAGTTTCACCATGTGGACATGACAATTACTTGCCATGAAAAGTGAGACCTCAATCCCTTTTCTCCTGGATTTATCACATCATAGATCTCCAAACTGCTGCCACAAGTTTTCTTACGTTAGAGAGATTTTCAAAGACACCTCAAGTAGTAAATGTTAGATGTCTAGAAAACCAGTAGAAGTTCTGCTAATGTTCAAATGAAGGGTTCCCAAACCATATGCCTTTAAGGAGAGCATGTATGCTCCTCTGTACCTTTTGGGGACTATATTTGTTAAAGGTGTGAGATTTTTTTCTTACAATTCTCTTAACAAATTAATTCTGCCTCATCAAAAGTGTTTCAGCTTTGCATTTTATCAATGTCAGAATGTTTGTTTCATGATGGCAGAAAAAACTTGGATATCAAATGCTTGCTAACAGGTGGTGAGGAAGATCCCAAAAGGAAAAAGGAACTAAAAGATAGTGCTAATCTCATCATTTGTTTCCTTAGAGAAATGGGGAATATACTCTGCATACTCGCTGCATAATGGAGATGGAACAGTACATTCTCAGCACCTACCAAGATACAGCAAGAAAGTGTAACATCTGTCATAGCCTTGCCATCCAGGTAACAGTTTGATGACCGCAGCAGGCCTCTCTCGATGGGCTTGTCTCATAGCAAAAGTTTGTGATACCTTCTCAAGTATTAGGCAGACACTGAAAATTCTGGTGTTGTAATCTGGTAACGTTGCCCATGTATATAATATTTGTTTCAATGTAGATATTTTTATCTTCTGTCTTTGGAAAAAAATACAGTATAAACTTGGAGGATGGGAACTCACCCAAACAAGAACATTATCGTGCTGTCTTACTTGCCAAAGCCAGCAGGCTAGAGATGAACCCTTATCCTTAAACAGGCATAACAGATAAGTGCTAGCTGTCTCATCTTTGGACCTTACAAATGGTAATCTTCCGTATGACAACCATTCATCTTTGGTTTGGGGATTTTGGCTCAGAGTGAATATGTATTTATATACAGCACTACTAAAGGACTACGTGTTGATACATGGCAAGTTTCCAGTTCAGTCTTGCATGAGAAGTTACAGCATGAAGTCCTATTCCAAAACTACCAAATTCTCTTGCTCCTTGCCACTGAATCTTCTCATCTTCCAGCTAACGTGCTTCCATAATATTACTTTTTCCATCCTAATTGCTCTCCTTTATTGCAGCTTGTTGTTGGGCTTTCAAGCTAAGTTATATCCATACAGGAAAATAGCATTTCTTAGTTACCAGGAGAAAAACTCTTATCCTTTACCAGCCTTGATTTCCAAGTGTCTTCTAACTGTAATACTTGAACCATTCTCAGAAATAAAGCATTGCCTATCTGTATTGTGACAGCTTTATGTTGAACTGAAGGACAGATTAGGAAGGTTTTCTAGTAACACTTCTGATTTCAGAGCCAAGTATGTGAAAGCTGTGGAATTGCAATGCATTTACCTTGTGTTGGAAAGTACTTCAAAGCTCAAACTGAACCACGATGTCCTTATTGTAATTATTTCTGGCCTCACGAGATTCCAGGTACCAAGCAATATATTTTAAAAAAATAAAGCAACATATTTAAAAAAAATACTTAAGAATGAATCGTGATAGTCAATGACGCTGCCAGTATTATTTACAATTGTAGTTGAATATCAGTTGTTTCTGGCTTCAGTTATATATTTGAGGATTAACCATCCTTGGGCAACACTGAACCCTGAAACTGCAAAAATTCTATCTTATGGTCACTAGCAGATCCAGCGAATACATTTATCATAACATTAAAGTTTTGGGGGATGAATAGGAACAACACACAAACATTTGGAAATACTGAGTTTCTAAGAAGATAGGAAACTCTTTAAGAATTTCTCCATTTAACCAGGGAAATTGGAGCACAGGAATATGTAAAGCATTTTAAAAATCTGCAAGTCATACAGTATCATCACGTTTTTTTTCTGTCATTAACTTTGCTTTTTTTCTTTCTTTATAGATATGAGTCGGATAGAGTCCCAGTCATCATCAAAAAGAGACAGCAGAAGAGAGCTTCATTCTTAGCACTAGATGATGTTAGTAAAAATTACTTTCAGTTAAGTTTTTTTCCCCATTCTCTGGCAGAATAGCCAGACTATATTGTATTCATTAGTAACAGTACACTTAAGTGTACTTTTTTTTCCTGAAGCTTTAAGAGGCTTACAATAAAACAATCACTGACCTCTTCTCCTACACAGTTATGCCCAGACAACTTTCTTGGGGGTGGTTGTGTGTACACACTTCATGTTCTTGGGTTGGGACTCTCAGTGCATGTTTGGGAACAAAAAATGTAAATGCTTTTGCTCAGTCTTGAAAGCTGAGCTATGCCTGTGAACTATTAAAGCCTGTGTCAGCTACTGTGTTCCATATTTGTGTGGTTTCAGTTGTACAACTTAGAATGAAACCTGTTACCGGCACTACAGGGCTTGTCTCCATCCCACAAGCTATCAGTTTAGGTATGTAAATTTCACATGGGTTTCAAGTAGCTGAGAAATCAGTGTAGCACTTCAGGTCTTTTTGCTAAAAAGGTCAGCTGAGTATCTGATCTAGGGCTAGAGTCTGAACTCTCAGCTGGCACTGTTGCTTGGTTTTTGTCCTTTCTTTTGATAGAAGAGTTCATGTCACAGAACCAGGTCACAGGCTGCTATGGTCAAGAAGAGATGGAATATTCCCACAGTCAAAACTAGTGGGAAGGAGTAGTACAAGACAGTTGGGGCAATTTCAGCTTTCATCTGAATTAGAAGTATTAGAAGAATCTTGAATATTTATTTATTTAAGAACTAGGACTTCACACTCTCCAGTTTTCTGTAAAGATGCATTTTCCTTTAAAAAGTGACTTGAAAAAAAGACAATGTTACTGCCAGGTGCCAGAGTGGAGTGTTAGTACTTCTTACCTTGGGTAGAAATGAAAGGGACTCAAGACTTCCATGGCAGAATGTCTGCAGTTCAGCTGACTATCAAAGTACGATTAAGCTTCAGTTTATTTAATTGCTATTAAACTAAGGATTAACTACACTTAGTTACTTTCCTAGTCCCTAACACTGAACTTCTTCCACTTAGGAGACTGGTATCTCTCTTCATGTTACTTTTTTTTTTTTTTTTTAGATGTATTGAACTTTTGGGTTGTCACTTTTACTCCAGTTTTTACTATTATTAAATCCAAGTAGAAGATAACGCTAACCTGATGTTCCAAACATAGTTTGAAGAGCAGTCATGGCACTGTTGAGTGCCACACATAGAGCTGTTTCAGATATACACACACACACACAATAATGAGCCAACAGTTACTCTTTACAAGGAGGTGATATTGAAAACATCAACAAAAATAAAGTGGTTGATGCAACTTCTGTTTACCCACATTTACGCATCCAGGTTCTTTCACCACACTGAAAGAAGGATTTTTATTTATTTTTTAAATCCAGCTCTGGTCTCTGGGATAGTGAAAAACATTCTCATGTTTAAATAGAATTCACTTGGGAAGCATACTAGATGCTACTTTTCCTGACTTTTAATTGCTATTACAATACTAACAAACTTCATGCATGCTTCAAAGTTATGACCACCAGAAACTGACAGAGAAGCTAATATCAAGAGATCGTATGTAGTGCCAGTATTTAACCGGAATGAACAGAACCTGTCCAGGCATCAGAATACAGGACTGACGTGCAGCCTTTCTAAAATTGGGAAACTTATTTAAGTCAGGATCTTCTACATCAACCTAGTAAAAACAAACAAACAACAGTAGAATGTGTTAAATATGATTTGATAAAGTAACATTACTGACACTAAAAATTCAGGCAACTATTTACCTGGCTAGTATTGTGAAGAATTTGTCCTTCATGTGGGTAAAGGTTTTCTGAATCTTGTGGTGAATAAAGACAGACATACTTTCTTCCAAATACCTGTATATATTAAAATAAATGTTTTCCATCTGCCATGAACCTATATATTATTGGAAAGTGACAAGTTCAATTAACTAGCAAACAGTCTAACATACCATACTGTTGGCTACAGCTGGCATTTAACACTAAATAAAAGATATGTTTTTTGTTATTAGTAAAGATGCTGTTATAATAAAAAGTTACATTGGATTATGGGAATCCAAATACCTGCTCCATTGGAGCAGATAAAATTCAAAATACCCGCAAACGCCTCTAACCAAATTGACCAAGTTCAGTGGTCAAGGCACCCAATTTGTGCAATGTTATTTGAGCTCTACAGCCAGAAAGCAATTGTCAGAAGAACTGAGAATACATCAGCAGGCAGAGATACAGGCTGGCAGTGAATGTTAAGCTTCCATGTCCTCCTTTAGCTGTTATTTACGTATCATGATTAAATTAGTTCACAGACTCACAGGCTGGATGAGGTGGGAAGGGACCTCTGGAGGTCATCTGGTCTAACCCCACTGCTCAAGCAGGCCAACTAGAGCAGCTTGCTCAGGGGCATGACCAGACAGCTGAATATCTCAAAGGACAGAGACTCCACACCTCTCTGGCAACCTCTGACAGTGCTCAGTTACCCACACAGTAAAGTTTCCTGATGTTCTGATGGAACCTCCTGCATTTCAGTGTGTGCCCATTGGTTTTTCATCCCATCACTGGGCACCACTGAAATGAGCCTAACTCCAGCTTCTTTGCACCCTTCCTTCAGGTATTTTTATACATTAATATGGGTATTAGTTAGCTCTCTAAAGAACCAAGCATTAGGTGGTATTTTTACTAATGTATGGAACTATGTAAAATGTTAGTTACTGCAAATACTACTTCACCTAACTCTCAATGCATGCACAAATAGATAATCTTATGGGGTAACATGAAGTGGATGCACTTAAGTCTACCCAACATCTTGCTGTTCAGGAAAACCAAAGTCCTTCGGACACTGTAATAGGATCAAGGTTCTTCCCAATTTGGTTCCAAATTCCTTGTGTGGCCTTGGAAAAGCCACTTCTTGTCATTGAATCATACAATCATTTAGGCTGGAAAAGACCCGTAAGATCAACAAGTCCAGCCATCAACCTAACACTATCATGTCTACCACTAAACCCTGTCCCTTAGTGCCATGTCCACATGTCTCTTAAATACCCCCAGGGATGGGGACTCCACTGCTTCCCTGGGCAGCCTGCTCCAATGCTTAACCACCCTTTCTGTGAAGAAATTCTTCCTGGTATCTAACCTAAATCTCCCCTGGTACAACTTGAGGCCATTTCCTTCTTGTAGTGAGGGGCCCAAAACTGAACACAATATTCAAGGTGTATTTGTGCATTGTCATTTTCATTCAGCTGTAGAATGAGGGTAAGTGATGGTTAATCTCAATGACTGGTTGTAGTTAATGATGACATTAAGTTGCATCAGTGACCAATGCAAGAGAATAGTGAAATAATATCTGCCTATTCATTATCTTTCAGTTATCCATCAACTTGTCTGCTGTCCTTGTCTCTAATACTTACACACCATAAGCATTTTTTCTAACTATAGCATTAATGGCTTGCATAGAGTAAGCAGAGTACAGACCTGGGCTAAAAAATTTTGCTGGGGATCCTGATGAAGAGGCGAGATAGTTCCTTCTGGGCCAAACCAAGCATTAATGGTGATGTCATCTTCTTCTCCTTCCCCCAGGCAACAGTAGTCAGGGATACTGATATCCTCTTTCAGTTCTGGGATCTACTCCCATAAAGAAATGAACATTAAAAAGGATATGTACTAACTTGTGAAAGGTGTACAATTCATAGAGTAACAGGGCTTAACACAAAGAAAACAAATGACCTGCTTGTTCTGCAATGGCGGCAGAGAAATAGCTGGGCTGCTGGGAATCTGCAGGACATGTCCTCATGCTTTCTGTCCTAGCAGATTCTGTTGGAAGGAGGTGGAATTAAAAAGGAAAGGGGTTTCTTATACTTCAGAGACCCCATTTGCTTCAGCAGAAACCAGAGAAACTCAGGGAACGACAGAACTACAAGAATAAGCAGGTTTGCTGTTCAAGGAAAAAGAGCAGCTTATCTTTTATACACTAAGCTTGCTTCTCCGTATGATTCCTTTTCCTACCTCCCACCAACCTAATCTCCTCTGTTTAACTGAAATGACATTGCAGATTTGGTGAACGTATCACCACTGAAGTCTGTTTCCTGTCCAAACCTCCTCCCTAACTTGCCTATTGTTTGGGAAAATGCTGCTTTCCAGGTGATATTCCTGTAAGTAAATGCTACATTGTACTGAAACAGCCCTAAAATCAAACACCTTCACCTCTGAAAGGCTTTTGTTTCCACTCCTTTCAGCCAGGTGGAACAAAATCCTTCCTTCAAAACAGCTGGAATAAAAGCTTCAGACTTATTGTCAATTCCTCATAAGCCCTTCCATCTAGAAGAAATGACATTCTCAGGGATGATTTGACACACGAAGGGAACACTTGACTGCAGAGAAGAAAAACATTCACACAGTTTTACCTGATCAAAAAGCTGGTGCTGAGCAAGGTATCCTACACTGTTCTGAAATTACACCAGAGAAAGAAAAATGCATAGTGACATACAGGGTAAGACTTCTTGGTCATTAACGTACTTATAGGTAAGAAGAATTTACTTGTAAGTAAGAACATCTATTTACAATGTACTATTTCAGAGCACTAGAATTGCTTCAACAGCTCACTAGTATAAGGGGTCTTCTGAAATAAGAACTTACATCTATACTGAAATTATAAGAGTGTAGATGCATCTCCACAACCACGGTTGTTGCAGTAACTATTTGTAGCTTCAGATCTTGCAAATGCCAGACCTTTTAATTCAGTACTATGCTTATTGCCTAACCCCACCTTCAGGGCTACCTCCAAGCGTGTTTATTCTAATAAGCTCCAACTAGGCAAATATTCTATACCAGTACACACTGCTGCTTTTGCAAAAGAAAGAAAATTAGAGTAACAGACCTCATTCACAATATACTGGTTGATGAAGTCATTGACAGTCATGAGCTTCTGAGACCATTCCTCATCTGTATATCGGGAACCCAATTCTACAGGGACTGTGCGGCACCCAGCAACTTGACAAAAATAGTCCACGCTGAAATGAAAAAAAGTTCCATCACACTTTTATATTTCTCTTGTTACCATTTTTGAATGTGAGGACAATCAATCAAAATAAATCTTTCAGGGTAATAAAACCACTACCATGAGTTTTTCCCCTCTTAAACCAACAAATCAGAGAGACAAAGGTTAGCAGTAAACAACCCAAGCAGCAAGAAAACAAGTGGTTAATGTCATCTGTGTATTATGCTGCCTGTTTTGTTTTAAAACCTTGTTTACCTCAGTTAATTATTGTTTCCTTAACAGCTACAGAGATTTAAGCAGTTAGTCTCTTGACTACTGATGGCTAATCTTTTTGCTGCCTGCAACCAAGTTTGTTAAATAAAATACTGTTTCTTGTTACTATTAATGCTAGATCAACTGTCTACCAGTGCCAGATTCTGTATACAGGTGCCAGTAATATCCACCCTGGCTAAAGTCAGAGAAATTCCTTTGAAGGGTGATACACATCTCTTCATTGACCATGATATTAATTATATTAAGAAGTTCATCGTTTTAAGTATCTGAAGATAGGCAGAGGAGTACCTTGGCTGCAAAAAAAAAAAAAAACAACAAAAATCCCTAAGAAATAACAATGTTACATATATAATATGTACACATATAAAATGTAGATAACCAATTGTATTTTAGATATATATATACACATGTTAAATATAAAATATATAACAACAATCTACATTAAATTAATGTAGATTTTACCCTTGGCTGTGGAATGGAAGGATATAAGCAATTCCTCAAACTAAGCCTGAGTATTTTCTTCCTTCAAGAGGAATCATGAGCTTTAGCTCACAAATATTTGATTCTCATGACTGGAAATGTTGGCACCGCTGCCTACATTAAACTAATGGCACAATGTTATTACTCACTCCTGAATTCAGGTGTCTGAAACTGAACACTCAAAAGTGCTACTGAGCAAACAACACTACTTGTACTTGTGAATGAAAGAGACAGTTATGCTTTATTCATGCCTCTCTGAAATTAAATTCCCGTTGCACTATTTATCAGCAAATTCTGGGACGTAAGTATCACCAGCATCTGATCTTAAAATGAGAGTAAATTCACCGATATAGTTAATGGTTCATACTCACCTCTAGTTTCCAGTTACGTACAACAACGTGCAGGGAATTTGCCAGGGTTCTCTCCTGCACCAGACCCTGAAAGGAAGAGCTGGATTCCAGTGCAGTCTCTGCCAGCACCTGATTTCCCTGGCACACGGGAGCACTTACAACATGATGTTCTAAACTGATTTGATTCACTTCTAGCATCTACGGAAAAACATTTACTGAGCAAAGACAGTACTGCAGCAGGAAGATACGCCCAACCAAAACCAGCCCTCTCGGTGCTTGCCTTCTGTAGAGGTGTCTACCACTAAAAGGCGCGTCAAGATATCTGATGCACAAAATGATCCTCGTCTTATAAGCACGGGGAAGAACCACTAATTTCTCACCTCCACTTCTTCATACACGGCCAGTGGTCAATAATTCCCTCTAAGACAACAGGCTTTTGTGGAATTAGATAGTTGTCTCTGAAGTGCTCTAGCGAAGGGCAGCGAACGTGTGGAAGCGCTTCTTCTGGCTGCACCACGGGCGCCGGAGGGGGGTCAACCCGGACCCTCTGCAACAGAAACGCCCTCATCAGGGGGCTGCCACCGCGGCTCCCCGCCACCGCCCCACCGCGCCCGGAGCGGGGCCGGGCGGGGAAGGGCGGGACGGCGGGGCCCGGCGGTCCCCGGCGGCGGCGGGGGAGCCCTGGGCCGCCGTACCTTGGCGCTGCCCCCGGCTGCGGCGCGCCGCTTCCCGCGGGGCAGCCGCGCCTGCAGGAGGCGGACGAGGCGGGCGAGGACGTTGTCCAGCACGGAGGCGCCCATCAGCAGCCCCATGTCGCAGAGGCGAACGGCGGGCGCCAGCGGGCGGCAGGCGGCGACCTCGGCCAGCGCGCCGAAGAGGCAGCCGTAGGCGTAGACCTGCCGCCAGGCCTTGCCGACCTCCCGCCACGGCCCCGAGTTCAGCTTCTCCCAGGCGTAGTCGCGCAGGACGTCGCCCAGGCGCCGCAGCTCCGCCGCCGCCCCGCACGGCCGGCCCGGCGCCCCGTAGAGCAGCCCGCGGGCCCGCCGCAGCAGGGGCGGGACGCAGTCGTCCACCTCGCCGCTCAGCGCCAGGGACAGCTCTTCCTCGGCACCGGGCAGCAGCGCCCGCGCCTCCGCCCACAGCGCGCCCGCTGCCGCCATGGCCGCGCCGCCGCTGGGTGCGCGCGGGCACGCCCCGGCGCTGCCGAGCGGGCGCAGCCGCAGCCCGGCGTCCGCAGGCGGGGCGCGGGGCGGGCGGTGCTCGCTGGGCCCGGCCCCGGGGGCCGCGAGAGGAAGCGTCTCGCAGGGCCCGCAGGGGAAGGACCGGCTGTCCAGGTCTACTTACAGCCCAGGTCCCCCTATAGCCCAGGTCTCTGTGAACGAGGTAATAATCGCCAACACTCAATTTAGTTGTCACTTGGGCCCTTCACCTGCAAACCTACTGGAATTTAGTAATCGTGTGATTGATTGGTGCAGCTATTTGTATTAAGGGGGAGTATACACATCCAGTCCAGTTTTCTTTGTGGGGTGTCTTACATGTTAACCACGCATTGATGGTGCGAGGAAGATAGCTCTTTCCAGTCTGCAATCTCTTTTTTCCAAAGTGGGACTGCTGTTAGTGAGCAGATGACTCCTGGAAGACTTGGGGGTTCTTGTAGCCAATGTTGGTCTTAAGTATAAGAAAGAAAGAAAGTATAAGAAAGAAAGCCCACCTGGGGTCTTGCCTTCTGATTTCAGTGATGTGGGAGGAGGCTAGAAGCTTTAGGGAAGTGCACTACTGTGAGGCAACATCTTTTTGGTGGTTTATGTTGCATGCTTTAATCCTTGCTTAAGAAAATATACTTCCTGTGTGGAATATGCACCTTATTCTCCTAACAGACATCACACGGCATCTTTCAAGCCCCAGCTTGATTTTGTAACGTGCCCTGAATGTGTTATCAGTACTTAATGATTAACTGCAAAGAAAATATTACTTAAGCTGAAATTCATCATCCCTGGAGAATGTTTTAGTATCGTAACCCAAAATCTGAAGCAAAATAATAACAAATGAGGAGTTTGTAACTTGTGAAAAATCTTAGAGGTATTGCTTGTGAGGTGTTCGATTTGTCAGACTTGATGCAAAATCCTAAGTTTACAGAAAAAGGTAAAATCATCATTTTTTGTACTGAGATCACTCATTCTTTCTTCTAAGCTCAGTTGTGAGTGCTTTCATAAAAGAATTAGTGGATCTGAGTCCTTCTATTGGTGTTACTTCTAAACCTGATTCTGGGGCCCACAGTTAATGATATTACCTTGACCGTCACTGCTGGAGAAGTAATATCTGCACCAGACATCAAAAAAATGTTCCATATCTTGTCTTGCCTTTGTCTCCACTGGAAAAATCAAGTGTTTGGCCAGTTCAGAATTTAATTATTTGTAGTAATATTCACTTTTACAACATTCACTCCTCCTGCAGCAATCGGAACTTGGGAATTCAGATCCCCAAATTCTAGCAATGAAATTAACCTTAAAAAGTATGGTTGGGGTTCATATATTAAAGCATACAGTACATATGCATTTCATGTTCATGCCTCAGGCCTAGATTCTCTGTTACTAAAGCTAGTACATTTTCAGTTAGAACTTAAAATGCCAGTTGATTTTATTAGTTTGCGCATTTAAAAAGAAATCCTTATATATGCAAATGTTTTAATGGAGTTAACAGGAGCTAACAATATTGTTAGTATTCATTAACATTAGTGAACATCGCTTAGAGCCATTTTTCTCTGAATCACTATTTCCAGCAGTTGATCTAGGCAGAGCTGGCACCTGTAGCTCGTTCATTCTGCAGCATGAGAGAAGGGTGTTCAGGTGGGTTTGTGTCCTGTGGCAGGCACAAGCATACAAGCTGCTGGGCTGCTGCAAGCACCACAACCTGCCATGTCAGGGTTACTAGCGCTGTGCCCATGGTGACTGATATCTGTGATTTTGATGCTTGTGTGAGATGGTGGGTATCTAATCCCCTGCAAGAGTCTAAATGGGGAAGATGCACTCATGAATGGCCTGGGTGGTGTAAGCATTCATTGCTCATCCCAGCAGAGGGTGCCTGTCAGTGTTAGCAGTGGGCTCAGGGATGAAGTGGAGGAAAGGCTGGTGCTGCTGCTGCCCTGCCATGTGTGTTTTAGGGTAAATAGATTGTAAGTGGGACTGTTGGCTGGTACCTTCCATGAGAACTACATTCGTTTAATGCTCTTCCTAGCCTCCTCCCAGCCACCCACTCCCCCCCCCAAAAAAAAAAAAAAAAGTGCAATGTGCCCTGTGGTCCTCTAGTGAGAGTGTAAAATGATGATTGCCATGGCAGCGTTTGTTATCATGACTGACTCTGATTTTCCATTACAGAGGATGAATGGTTGTCTCTTCCTCTGGAAGAACAAAAGAATAAACTCATAAGACTTACAGATTTTGGATGTCTTCCTGGCTGCCTCTACCTGCTCCTTTGGACAGGAGATGAATAATATTGATTAATAATACATAGATAATTAATTATTGCACAAGAATTATTTTCCACAGATAAGCAAATACTTCCTGCTCAAGAGTGACAGAGCCACGCATTTTGATTGTATCTTGGAGTCAAGCATAACTGTAAAGCAAAAGTGTAATGATGGATATGTCTTTATCAACCTGTTCCCTGCATTGTGTTTTTATCACTGCCATCTGCTCTGCTCAGAGTGGCAGCTGCCAGGTCTCACAAATAGCGCTGTCATGTACTTTCATGTAGAACAACATACTGTCATAATTTCTCTGATATTACTAGATGGAATAGCTTTAAGTGAGATAAGGTGGCATTTTGCTTGGCACTTCGGAGTGCATTTCATTGCAGTATGTGTAGGACACACAATGTTCTTTCTGGAGCAGGCTATAAAAGCACACCAAGTTCTACTTTCAGAAATCATTGGAAAATACTTCTTTTCCAAAAATCTTATGTAACATCCATCTGGAACATACGTGGCAGAGCTAAGAAGCAAATGAGACATAGTCACTATTAGTATTGCTTACATATGTAGCCTTAATTACCTTTGCTGAATGGAAATTGCGTAAGTTAGACTATTTTTAAAATTCAATTATTTCTCTTTTTGCTTATATCAGTTTGAATCTCCTTCATATTTGCAAACATGTTCTGACAGCTTCTTCAACGTTAAATGAAACAAAAAATCTTCACAAGAAATCTTTACAAAATTCTTTATGGCAGTAGGTACTCCTCCTGTTGTCTCAGCTGGACCCTAGGGGACCCTAGGTGTGTGTGTGTGTTGGGGGGGGGATAATTTTATTCCATGAAGTGTCCAGTCTAAGCTGTTCTTCTAGGCTCTCTTGAGTAATGGGAGAGAGAGATGTCTTTAGAGAGGGATTCTTCCCAACCTGAGATGGGGTAGTTAGGGTGGACAAGAAAGCTGAGTAAATTGCTCTATGTGGGTGTCTGTTTCTCTCCTCAGGCTATAGAAGGAAGCTAAAAGACTACCTTAGATGACCTTCTTGCCTTTTAGGCAGATAAATGTATCACAATCACAGAATGGCTGAGGTTGGAAGGGACCTCCAGAGATCATCTAGTCCAACCCCCTTGCTCAAGCAGGGTCACCTAGAGCATGTTACACAGGATTGCATCCAGGTGGGTTTTGAATATCTCCAAAGAAGGAGACACCACAACCTCTCTGGGCAGCCTGTTCCAGTGCTCTGTTACCTGAACCATAAAGTTCTTCCTCATATGGCAAGGTGTAGGTGAGGTGAATGACATACTGAATATGAATCAACATATCCTCTTGTTCTGAGTGCTTGCTTGCTTGTGCGTGAAGTGTAGCAAAATATTTGGGGTAATCTACCTTCACAGAGATGTCTACTTAAGATTAATGGGATACATCCTCTTTTATATATTCAACTCATTCTTTTGGATGTGTGCTTAGTGTGGTTTTTACTACACAGGTAGTACCAATGATTTCCAGAGTAAGTAGAACCACAGAATGACTTGGGTTGGAAAGGACCTTACAGACCATCTGTTTCCACCCCTCTGCCATGGGCAGGGATACCTCCCAATAGACCAGGTCACCCAAAGCCCCATCCAGCCTGGACTTGGGCACTGCCAGGGATGGGGCATCCACAGCTTCTCTGGGCAGCCTCTTCCAGTGCCTTACCACCCTCTGAGTAAAGAATTTCTTCTTAATGTCTAATCTAAATCTCTCCTCTTTTAGTTTAAAGCTGTTCCCCCCTTGTCCTGTCACTATCTACCCACGTAAAAAGTTGTCCTCCGTCTTTTCTATAAGCTCCTTTAAGTACTGAAAGGCTGCAATGAGGTCTCCCTGGATCCTTCTCTTCTTCAGGTGGAACATCCTCATCTTTCTCAGTCTTTCTTCTTAGGAGTGGTACTCCAGCCCTTTGATCATCCCTTGTGGCCTCTTGTGGACCTGCTCCAACAGGTCCATGTCTTTCTTATGCTGGGGCCCCCGAGAGCTGAATGCAGTGCTCCAGGTAGGGTCTCATGACAGCAGAGTAGAGGGGGAGAATCACCTGTAGAGACAAGAAGGTTGTGTGAGACCATAATCAAAAGCTTTACACAAATCAAGGCAGGTGACATTTGTTGCTCTTCCTTTGTCCACCAATGCCATCACCTGTTGTGGAAAGTAGTTGAGCAATCTCTTCTTTCTGTCTTAGATCCTGTTGTTCCTTAGTTCCTTAGTTGTTCCTTAGTTCCTTGCAAGGAATGAACCACAAGGAAGGAAGGAACATGGTGTATAGCTCAGAGAACATACCTGCCTGTTTCAGGCAGGTCTCTTATAGGTGTGGTGTAAAACTGTGACACCAAATCTGTCTGTTCACTGGAAGAGGTCCAAGGAAAACTGATTTAGGATATTTCTTCTGTCTTTTGAGCACTGGGGAAAAAACACCCTTTCTGATCAGGAAAAAAAAAAGTTGTGATAAAGAAAGTGGAATATTTATTCTTGATTCTTGTGTCATTTTCTTTTTGAAGTGTGATAGGATGTAAAGTACTGAACAGCTGATCAACAGTATGACGGATGGAAGCAAAGAGAGCTTGCTAGTCAGCCTGTTTGGAAAGGTGTGGTAGGCGGAAAGCTTTTTTGACAGACGTGTGAAAGAAGCTCAGCCCATGACTCCTTTAAGTTTCTCTGCCTCATCCAAATGGATGTTTCGTTTTGTCACTTCTTTGTCAGCCAGCAGAGCAGAGGCCGTTTGAATTATGAATTGCAATGGCAAGCAGAAAACCAGGCCAGAGAAAAGTCTCTTGACATTTAAGTGTAGTTGTGCTCTCTATAAATTCAAATCTTGCATATCATTCCAGTAGTTCATTTCAAGAGCTGATAAAGGCTCCTGTCATTGTACTGATCTTGAGTATATACCAGATCACCTTTTTATCCTAAGGGTGGGAAAATCATTTTTATAAACCACACATTATATATGCATACGTACCATGAGAGGAATATATACATAAACACTTTTTTTCTTCCCCCCAAGATTTACTAAAGTCATTTGAAACTTCTGTTTGATTTATCACCTAGACTGGGGCTATAAATGCTGCATGAATTTGTTTTTGTACTCTGCTTTAAGTATATTTAGAAGTGTACACAGTAATATGTGTTCATACATCACATTCTTATTAATGAGCACTCTATAATTATTGGTTGTATTGACTTTTGTTTCTCTGAATATTTTTAAAAGATATTTTAAAGCCTTTGCTGGAGTTTGCATGTGCTTCAGAAATTAAATTTAGTCTGTGATTTTATTACCCTTTTTATTTAATTTATCTTAACTGTTGCTTTCAAGCTGTGAGCCAGCTGTTGACTTTGAAAAAACATTGTTCAATTTGAAAGGAGCATTTTAAAGCTTAATGTAATGGCTGTAAGTAATCACTACAGCAATTATATTCTCTGGTGTTGTGCGTCACAGTAATATTGGAGGTTGTGAGAAAATGCTGGAGAGAAACACATCAAGCTCAGACTTTTCTGTTTTGCCTGTGATGTCCAGCACCTATATATAGGTTGGTATTATTTGGTGTGAATCGTAGCAGAAAAAATGAAACTCCACTCTGTTGCGATGCTGCATGTGCTCAGCAAGAAACAGGAGGTTTTTTCTTAGCATTGCTCTCTATCATTTTTCTCAAGCTGGGCATACTTTTTTCTTTCTCCATGCTGGCAGATTGTAGATGGATGCTTGCTGCAGTGACAGAAATGCTTGTTGCTCTGCTGCCTCTTCCTGACTAGTTCCAAGATGTGCTTTACACAAACTGGAATTTTGTTTTTGACTTTTCTTGAGCAACTGTGTATGGTGCGGGCGGTAGCAAAGCTCCTCACAGATTACGCAGCGTCTGGCCAGAGCTGGAGTGCTTGACATGCTGCAAAGTCAGCTCACACTGCCATTGTGCTCAGAAGATTAGCAGCTACTTGTCATGGTGAGGAGAATTAATAGAAAGTTAAGGGTGTGTTTTCATACATGCTCTGGGAAGGCGTGTCCTCCATTTGTGAGCAACTCCCTTGTTCAAGCAGGCTGGAACCACTGGGGAAGAGAACCTTCTGGGTCACTGCGGTGAAGATGAGAGAAGCAGCATGCACTCGGTATCCCTTTGTGTTGTAAAAAGCCATGAAAGTGCTGTGCAGATTCCCCTGTCCTGGAAATTCTCTCCACAGTGAGTTAAAAAGAAATGTAATATGCATCATCCTTGAAGTGGGCTGCATTTCTCAGTGAGTGACCTAACTTTGTTGTACACACAGCTTGTGTTTGAAAACCGCAGATTAGAGTGGTGCTTAAAAAAGGTTGTCTGCCAGGTTGCACAATTGCGCAGTACCTAGCCCTTTCTTTGCTTTTGGCAGTGTATGTTGCACGGCGGGTTCAAGTCACCTACCACGCTATACCATCACTTCCAGTTAACAGCTTTGTGAAGTAATAGTACAGCTGGGAAAGACCCAGTGGAAAGCCTTGGTTGAGCAATGTACTAAACCTTGCCAAATTTACTTTGTAGCAAGATCCTTTGGAAGAAGAATCTTATGACAGCGAGATCTGAGCCAATGCAGTAATAGGGACAATAACAGGAAGGCAAACATGCAGGGAGCTGCAGGCATTGGGAGCCTGGGACAAGATGGGAGACCAGGCTTACTCCTGAGGCAAGATTACTGGTGATAGCGATGTTTGGTTGCTGAGGAAGTATAGATGATGCATTTGGTAGTGGGTTTTGTGATGGCACTTGTAATGAATGGTAGTCATGGTGTTATGATTGGGATGATTCTTCAGGAGCTAGTCCTACTTTGGTATTGGTAACACACAGCTAGAATGACCTGTACTTTACCCTAAAATAAAAATAAAAATCAAGGATAACATGAGAGTGAAAGAATGCCCACATGTACCTTCATGTGAGCACAGTATGCATCTGCATGATGTCTGTGGCAAAATGAACTCTGAAGAAGTTTCCTGTTCCTCCCTCTGTGTGTAGTGCACTGATACAGAACCTAAGTATTCTTCAGAGGTCAAGTATACCACTTCCCACCAAATGTAGTAGAAGCTGAGCTGATGACTGTGCATTTGGCACAGAGGGATGGAGACAGAATCCTGATGTGACAAGGCCAGTATGACTTGTGAATTACATCATATACATATATGTATGTATGCATAAATAAGACATTCAAAGAAGCTAACTGCTGGGATGGAGATAGACATGCAACAGCATGTTCTGGAAAGTTAAAAGTTCAATCAGCATTCCAAGGTATTATTTAATGTAGCAGAATGAAATCCTTTGGGTGCAGCAAATGAGACACATGAAGTGTAATGCCCTGTGAAATCACAAAGATCCACTTTGAACAGATGGAAAAAAAACAAAACAAAACAAAAGAAACAAACAACTTTAATACAAAAGCGAAAACTGATAGCCTCTGTCTTTGATAATCCAAATGCCAGGTTACACTTTAACAGTGGCCATTACTGTCTATAAAGTATATTTCAGTTCTTAAATGCTCTTGCTGGATTGTCATTATATAGAATTTAAAGTGATGAATATATTCTTCTGTCTTCTTCACTCTAGGAAGTTAAACAAAGTCTGTGACAAATGGCTCCCAAGTTACACATGCTATTTCAGTCTGTACCTGTTCAGCTATTCTGAGAGTGGAACTGAAACCTTGCTTTAAAGCTGTTTTTAGGAATCCCTGTGGTGGGGGATGTTAGGAGCTGCATGAGTGGGCAGAGATCAACAGCTCATTGCCAGTGGCAGAACTGCAGATTGGCATGCTAGAGCCAGGAAGCTTTCCTGTGCCCTTAGAGAAAGGGCCATTATCATGAATATATGACAGAGCTCCTCATTGCACCACTTACGACCTTTCTGGTATGCACCTGAGCTGAGAGGAATGGAGGCACCTCTCCCAGCTGGCCTGTGCTGCTCAGTGTGGCTTCAGGCAGGATTTCATGGGAACAACTGGCTGAATATTCCCTGGATAGGCCAATGCTGGCATATGGGAAGGCTCCATGTATATTAGTCATTGCAACCTAATTAGGGAAAACCTGGAGACAGCATGGGCAGAGGGTGTGAGAGGGGAAAGAATCCAGTGTCTTGTTCTTTTAGGAAAGAATGTAGTCAGTAGCATGCGAGTAAATGTGATGCACTGAAGACTTAAGACTTCTGTGGAGAAAGGTATGTCTCATAAATCCCTTGGAGTTCTCTGAAGGAGACAGCAAATGCAGGACAGAAAAAAAATGGATTTTTATATTCTGCTTGGATTTCCCCAAATAATTCAAGAAAGTTCCTAGTCAAAGTCTTCTAAATACAGCAAGCAGCTATGGGATAACAGAACATATCCCCAGATGGACAAGGAACTCAAAAAGCGTAGGAGTAAATGGTCAGTTTTCATGGTGAAGGGAGGTCACCAGTGGGATCCTCTGGGGATCTGTGCTTCAGCTGTTTGACATACTTATACACGCTCTGGAGAAAAGGGGGAGCAATGACTGCATGTTTGCTGACAATACTCGGCTATTGAAGACAGTAAAAATATGAGCTGAATGCAGAGATCTGTGGAAACCCATCTGTATAGTGAGTGACTGATCTGATATAATTCAGTGTAGATAAATATAAAGTGATGAACAGAAGGAGAAACAACCCTAAAAAACTGTACATTACATGTACAGTAATGAGTACAGCAGTGATTGTTAAGTAATGGATAAGACTTAGGATTGTAATGAATACTTATATGGCAGTGATGGCCTAGTACTCAGCAGTAATCCAATAGTAAATAACAATATATAAATCAAATAGTAAATAACATGTCAGGTGGTCTTAGAGAAGGAGCAAAACAGGTAACATGATTATGTCCTTGCATAAATTCCTGGTGCTGCACACCTTGAACACTCTATGAAGTGCTGTTCCCCCTTTTCAGAAAGCAGAAAACAGAACTAGAAAATGTTAGACAAGAGTCACAAAGATGATCAAAGGTCTGTATCTTTTTTTTGTTTGTTTGTTTGTTTGGGGGAAAGCTTTGGCTTGGAAAAAAAGACAGTTAAATGAAATATGTGTCTATAAAATCATGTGGAATAGGAAGAAGGAGGAAGGAATGATTGTTCACTGCCTTTGTTTGTGAAGGAGCTGGGGATGGGGGGAAAGACATGATAACACATCAAATTCAAAGCAAAAATAAAAGGGGCTACTTATCCACATTGTGCATAGTGGAGCTGTGGAACTCCTTGCACGAGGATGTTGTAGGTGCTAAAAATTTACAGGAGTTCAAAAAGTGACAGCATACAATTGTGGAAGAAAAAGCCATTTGTGAACATTAAATACCAAAGACCCACCCCTCTCTGTCTCAGGAAGATTGGGAGCTGCATGCACATTGCTGGAGGCTGAGGTTATATTGCTGTGGTCTTTTCTAATTCGTACATTCTTCTCTAAATGTTCTTCTTCTCTTGTCTGTTACCAAAACCAGGATATTGGGCTGATAGACTTTAGGTTTGAACTCATGTGGCCACTCTTATATGTCCATATTATTCTAAATTTGACACATTTTAGGTAAGAAATTGCATATGATAGAGTTTGATGTTTAGGTCCAATATTTTTTACTGTTGCTTTATCTCTAAAATTTACCTCTGAATCTTCAGAGATTACTGCAGCCTCAGGCTGTGTTGTGTTTTGTGCTTGCAGTGAAGGTTGTGTTGCCAGCCCTGAAAGCCAGATCTAAAGACAGGAGACAAGTGCTTTGCTGCGTAGTTTTCAGATTCCACTGGAGATCAGTAAGCAAGCCCCTGATCTGGTGATGTTTTGCTGACTGAGGTGGAGGAAGAAAGAGGAAGGAGAGGCTCAGTCAGCATTTGGGATCCGTTCTGAATTCTCTGTGAGAAAGTCACTGGGGCACTGGGAGTGTTTATGGAAACTTCTGTGCAGTGGATGCTGTTTCTAAGCCTATGTGTTTTTTGTTGAGTATTCCTAATGCTTGTGCAAGGGGATAACACCCTGCTAGCACTGAGGAAACCAGATGTTCAGCAGGCTGTGTCCTTTCTAGATGGAAATTTTCAATGAGTTAATGGGACACGGAATCCAGTCTCCACCACTCCCATACCTTTGCACGCTTTGGTCTCTGAAGTACAAGAATCATGGGGGTAAGTTCAGGCTTCCTCTCACTCCATGGCTGTGTTCCTGCCAGGGTGGAGCCAGCTTCCCAGCTTTTCCTTAGCAGGAATCTTCCCACTTACATGCCTCAGAAATAAATCCTGTGAATTTAATTAATCACAGTTTACATAGCAATAACCTTTGGAATACTTTTTACGGGCAAATAACAGATATCCCCTGCTGTGGAGGGATCTGCTGGTTCCAACATTCAATTATTGCATAATCTACTTCCCATTAAATGATCACAGAGTGAGACCAAATGAAACCAAAAGCAGGGGGAATAATTAGCAGCTATTTTGTATCTGAGGCATGGACATGTCTTCTTAATTTTGTTCAGAAGTCCGAGCAGTTAGAGTGCGTTATTTTGCTGCTGCAGAGGGAGTGTCTGTCTGGCAGTGTGGAGCCGTGTACAGGGACCTGAGCTCACTCTCGGTACTAGGAGGCTTACTCCCACGGAGGTTCCACATGGATGAGGCTTCTCAGCCTCTGGTCCCTGACCGAGTCAGGCCCCCTTCCTTGCTGTGTCTGGCTGTAAGCTGTGCCATGAGGGGGCCTGGGAATGCCTGGCTGCAAGATTTTCTTCAGCCCCTCCTCTCCTACCAGGCAAGCTCAGAGCAGCTGTGAACAGTCACAAGTATATCACTTTCTTGTGAGAGAGCAAGGAGTGCCATTATCACCTAGTGCCTCTGACAGAAGAGAAAGTGAAAAAGACTTGCTCAGGGCTGCACAGTATTTCTGCAACATGGCAGGGCTGGGCATGCACAGGGATTCTTGTATCTGTTGCTGGGAGTTATCAGCCCTTTGCTCACGCTGCAGCAAGACAAGTCTTTTTACTGAAGTAGCCCGGCAACCAACTGGTCCTGGCCTACGGCCTTTGGAAAGGTGACATGCTAGCCCATTTAGCAGTCACATACTGCATCACGACATGTGTATGGAGAACTGCTCCAAAAGAGGTAATGTCTGGCTGAGAAGTGCTTGCACAAGAGCACAGTCCAGTCCCCTCACTGTGATTATTCGAAGCACTAGTGTATTCTTCCCAGTTTATGTTTCCTTTTCCTCCCTTGTCTTTTTTTTTTTTTAATAGTGTTGTATTCTATCTTGTAATTACTTCTTTAATCTGTAATGTTGCTGCCTGCCTGACTCCCGCAGCTCCTGGCTGCCTTCAGGACCAGCACTGTAAACAAGTCATGGTGTCTCTCAACAGCAAGGTTCCTGCTGAAATAACTCCCTATATAAATAAAAGGCAAATTAGATATTGTAAAAGAACTTTAAATAACATCTGAATTCCTAGGGAGCTACATCTTACATCTCTGTTAGGGACAAATGGGTTCAACATAAGTAATACTCCCCTGGAATGAAAAATAAAGAAATGTTGTTCACCAGTCTCTGTGGGCTGGAATGAGAATAGACTTTGGTGATAAATAAAAGCAAAATGCAAAGATGTCCCTGGGTGGCAGATGGAAGCAAAAGATTTAAATATCGTTGGACTATAAGCACACTATCTCTGAAATGTGCCTTAGCTTGCCTCCAGATATCTGCTTTGGATATGATGGGTCTAGCTTTTTCTCTTGTGTAATGGGAAGAAGCTTAAAGCCCTTCACTGAGACAGCATTATTGGCAGTCCTTTGCAGCACATGCTAGACTATGATCTTCCCAGACAGAGTTGCACCTTTCAAACACAGACTTGTGCTGAGTTTTTAGCTCTTTAATGAAACATAATTAGTTGAAATTCTCTGAATTTCTTTCAGGTCTTCGCTCATACTGATGTAATGCTAAAATATTCCCTTGTTCCCACTTCATGTGATCCATTCATGTTTGCATTTTGATTGTTATGTCTCTGTTGTGTGTTGTTTGATACTCATCCCTTCTCCACACCTACTTCAGGTGTTTATGACAGGACAAGCCCCAGACAAGCATGTTCATCTGCTCCTGGTGTTTCTTCCTCTCCTCTGCATGAGATGTCCTTCTTTCCAGTTCTGAGAAAACTTATTCCTATCACTGGGTGCACCAACTAGCTTGCTTTGGTGCTTCCTAAGCAATGAAGTCCTCTGTCAAAGTAGAACCTTCCAGTGTTTCAAGTCTGTGACTGTGATCAAACCACTGAGCTCACTATGATCTAAGTGTGATGGTGTATGCCATCAGGGAATGCCAGTATGTGCCATATTAAAAGTTAAGGGTTGGACTAGATGATCTTAGAGGTCTTTTCCCAACCAGAATGATTCAATGATATACTCTGCATCACAGAATCATAGAATGGCTTGGGTTAGAAGGGACCTTAAAGGTCGTCTAAGCCCAACCCCTGTGCCATAGACAGGGATGCCACCCACTACAGCAGGTTGGCCAAGGCCCCATCCAGCCTGGCCTTGAACACCTCCAGGGATGGGGCATCCACAACTTCTCTTCAAAACCTGTTCCAGTGCCTTACTACCCTTACAGTGAAGAATTTCCTCCTAATGTCTAATCTACATTTATCCTCCTTTAGTTTAAGACTACTCCCCCTTGTCCTGTCATTATCTACCCGAGTAAAGAGTCCTTCTCCATTCTTTTTATAAGACCCCTTGTCAGAGATGAAACAGGGAGTATTGCTTTTGCTGTTCTCCTTCCATCCATTATACACCACCCCAGTTACACACAAAGGCTATAGCTACTTCCACGGTTGCCCTTCATCTTCCTTTGCATCTCCTGGGTGCATGTTCTTCCTGAAGAAAAGCTGATTCTTGCTTCTATGCGCCTGGGCCAAATATGAGAGTATTTGGTAACCTTAGAAAAAGCTCTTCCTTTTGAGGGGCACTGTCTTTACCTTGTGCCACTTAGCCCAGTGACCTAAAAACCTCTGCAGGGCTCTGCAACACGAGTGGTTTTGCTCTGCTCACCACATGGCTTCCAGAAAACGGGTGCTCTGCCTCTGCCAAGTGTGCCTCCGGGACCCCCCTGCTGCACTTTGCACACTGGAGTGACATTGGGGAAGTGATTTCAGGAGCTTGTTGCTAAGGGTAGATGCTCTTAATCCTCTGTTTTGTTTCTCTTCACATAGAGATAACATTTTTCTTCTTTGCTAAAGTGAAGTTCTTGATGTTCCTGTTTATGAAAACCAAGCCCAAATTATTCTCTACCTAGCAGGCTGGTGCTGCACCCTGAAAATGAATTAATAGCAGCTCCTGAAGAGGGCAGCATGGTTAGCTCATGCTCCTTCCCATGGATTTATATTCCAGCCATGTCTAAGGCAGGGCTAGTAAAATCTAGAAGAGCATTGAAGGAATTGGTAGTAAAACTCTAGGTTCTGTGATAAGATGCCTGGACTGAGCAGACAGAGTTATCCCCCTTCCTGTTACTGTGGGAGAATATGTGTCTCACCAGCAGTTGTGCTACCTTGCCACAGGCTGTCTGACATGAAAATAAGTGGTGCCTGTGTGACCTGTCTACAGACTGGTCTTTCTCTGTTGTCCAGTGGAATGCACACACACAGAAGAGAACATTTAGGAAACCCCAAATATTCCCCTCAGTTTAAAAGACTGACCCCACATATCAGATGGATTTGATGATTCTAGAATTAATTATTGAGCACTGATGTTGTACTCCATTCTGTGGAACGTACACAAAATAACAAAATGAAAACACAAAGCCCCTAAACCAGAAGCTTGTACAATGACAGCATATGAAGTGCTTTTCACTAAAAGGAAGACATTTTGAGATGCAAGGGAAAGGATCAGCTTATAGTTAACAAATCCTGGGACTTTGGTGCCTGACTGTCTACAAGTGATGAATGAACAGCTTTTTTTTTTTTCTTTTTTTTTCTTTTTTTTCCTTTTTTTTTTTTTCTTTCCCCAAAGCAGAAGCCAGGATGGAAGTCTGGAAAATCCAGTGGAAGTATTTGTGACATCCACATTAATACCAGATGAACTAATCAGGATTAATGTTAGTGGGAGTAATACCAGTGGATATCACAATGATTAGGCTATTATTATAATGAGTTTTCTGGGGAGGGTGATGACAGCTGATTTATATACTATACACGTATTTCTTCAGTGTATCCAGATGATAAGCAGCTCTGGCCCTTTGCTGAAAGAATTGGGGACTTTTTGTTATTCCTGAAGTTGCCCAGAACGTGACTCTTTGACTAGTTGGCTATCCAAAAAGATATGGGACAGGAAGAGAGAGACAGCTGAGTAAAGAAAAATTATGGCTGTTTTTTTCATTCCTTAACTGCTTGGAGAGAGCTGTAGTGAACCTAGCCCTGAGAAGTTTTCCAGCCTCACTGGGAAAAATGAGGAGAACTCTCTCTGGAGATGTGATTGTGGGGACAAGAACCAAAGTTCTCACAGGCAGTAAGGTAATGAAGTGACTGTTGTTTTGTTGCCAAGCCCTATCTCTCTGCTATAAAGGCATCCACAGCTGTTTTCTGTTCTGGGATTCAGAAGAAAAACTTCCAGTGGTAAAAACAGTTTCCCACATGGTATATGTGTACAGAATTTGGCCACAGAAGGCCATCATCTGACTGTGCTAGGAGTCACTGTCGTGTGTGATAGAGATTGTACAGAAAAAATAAGGAATTTAGTAAGAAAAAATAGTTGAAATTCTCTGTGCGTGGCATTTCATCCTTTGCTACTTTTTTTGTCTTTGCTAAGCACTGAGTGTAACTGTTGCTGCGTATGATGCCTGGTCACTTCCCCATAGGTTTTCCACCGTCTATGTAGGCTGACAAGAGATAAGGAGTTCTGGTGTTCTTATGCAAAGCCTATTCAGCCAATGTGTCATCAAATTGTTCATAAAAAATTTCTTCTTCTTTGGAACTGACATCAGAGAACAGGGAAACTACTCAGTAGCTTGTTGAGGATGCAAAAATGATGCAGCATTTGAAGTTCTTGTGGTAAATATTGAGGCTCTTTTATCGGTTTGTTGACAGAGTGACCAGACCAGCAACTGCTGAAATTCCTTTTTTCTCCTTTCTGCTCTCCAGTTGAGTCATATCTGGATCCTTTCCAGACTCCCATTATGTATCTTAGAAGCTATGTGGTGCCTGCATTCCATCTACAGGCTCGGTAGTTAACTAAACAAGTTTTTACCTTTGATGCCTACCTTGAGAAGGCTAACTCAGTATTACTGTTATTCTCAGTTCTATAATCACTTTTAAAAATGAAATCAAGTGTTTGGTAATAATAATAATGATTTTCAGTATGAGACAGAAAAAATGAAAATAAGTTCAGAACATTTCATTATGGATATTTCAGCTGCTTCTCTCTCAGACAGGACTGTTCATTTGTTCCAACTGCTATGTGCTTTGCATGCTAAGACCTGGGCAGCTAATAAATGAGAGAATGCTACAGAAGCTGAGCAACCCTTGTTCGTTCTGATTCCTGTGGCAGGTTAAGGTTGAATAGTGAGTTAAAAAGCCAAGGCTGACATTACTGCCTAAAAATGAAGTGCCACGTATTTCAACTGTACTTGTTTGGGGGTACAATAAAATCCAAGGCAACGTCTTTCTGGTGATAAAGTCCTGTGTGTCTTTCTGTTTCACATTGAGAAATGAGTTTGGAACAAGTTACCAGATAAAACACAGCCCAAAAAATTCCTGTGCCATGGGAAAGAGCACTGTGCTCTGCAGCAGGTTAACAGGCTCTTTTTCTTTTTTTCTTTTTTTCCCTGTGGAAATATCATCATTCCTTTCCTGTCACCATAATCCTGAGTCCTTGGGTGACAATGCAGGTGTGCTAGAGCCAATGCTGCTTGCTCAGCCACATCTCCATCCAGGAACTGATGACAGATGCAGAAGAACTGAGCACAAGGGGATGGGACAGAAGTGCCCTTGTGCTGGCTGAGCTTCTTATTTCTGTGAATTCAGAGCAATCTAGATGAAGTGTTGGTTTGGAAATATTAGTTTGGAAATACACCTACATACACCTAGGGTTAATGTGTTATCAGTTTTATACCAGAGAGCTTTCTTACATACCATCTAGATACACAAACATATTTTTATGAGAAATGCCCCCCATCAGTACTTCTATTTTATTTTAAATAACTCAAATCATGAAGGGCAGCTGGTAATCTACATTAAAGCAACCCTCTAGTGTGCTACATTGCCCGTTGAATGGTTAAATACCCCAGAGGTTCTTGTGCAGCTTTGTTGAGGTGATTGTGTCGTCTTCATGTGCATCTCTGAGAGTTTCTTGGCCAGGTCCAGAATGCAGGCCAGACTTGATTAACAATTGCCTGTGTTCTGAACTTACTCTGTTTGATTCTTGAATTCATCTATTCTTTAAACTTTGATTAGAGGGACATTTTTTAGAGGAACCCCAGCTTTCTCCCTCTGCCTCCAACACCAGAAAGACTCTCCAGGGTCTGTTTACTTTGACATAAAAAATGGCAGCTTCTTCCTCCTCACTGGTCCCCAGTTCATCACAAGGTGCTGCTATTGAACATTTGTGCTTTTGTTGTTTCACAGATGTTCCCCGAAAAGCTGAAGAAGCAGTCATTGAGTAAGGACACTTTGCAGGAAAATAGAAGTTAACTTTTTGATGAAGTTCATGAGAAACCTTGACTTCACTGCAGCATAACAAAGCCACGTCACAGCATCTTCAATTTTACAAACACATTTGTTCCTCCAGTTCTAAACCCACCCCCAAAATTTATGCCCAAGTAGCAAACTTCTCTGGGGACTTTCACTTTCTCCCCATGCTCATGTTCCTGTGCGTGTGTACAGGACAAGCAGTTCTGATTAAATGTCAATATCTGAAAGACATTGTCTTAGCTAGTCCAAGAGGGATGTTTGAATCACAGTGTTTTGCAGCCCTCATAAAAAAAACATCATGACAACTACCCAAGTAACAACCTGTCCAGCCCCAGCTTTCATGATAAGGCAGTGGAGAGTTTCAGGGAACTTCCAGGTGTTTTGCTTAGCCAGATCTGAACACCAAGGTTTGAGTGAACACCAGGCTCCGGAATACCAGTGACACACTGCACAGATAAAACTACTCAGAGTCCTAGATTCGGGAGTTAGCTGAAACATGCCTCAAGGCAGAGTTGAGGTCAAGCGTCAAGAGTAGATTGTCAGAATGCAGCATCTGGAGACCCCAGGGCTTAATTTCCTGGAGCGGTTCTCTGTGTTCAGAGACCAAAGCAGACATTACATCACCTTCCCTCCCTCTGAGCCCTTGCATTCATCATCACCATTGCCTCGCTGAAGGTTATAGGATGTCATCTTACACTGTTTCAGAGGTTTTCTCTTTACCAACAGGAAATCTCCAGCCTTGGGGTGAACAAGTTGCCTCCCTTTTTTATTAGTGGAGGACTTACAAAAACATGTTCATATTTTAAATATGGTCGAATGACATCAATAGTAATAATTACTGCATGCATCAAAGCTTTCGAGATTAGCCACAGATCATGCATCTAAATAGCAAATGGTTATAATAGCTCCATACGTGGAACATCAAAGTCTGAGGAAACATTGCTCTGTTATAAAAAATACATCAGAATGATCATCCCACTCCAAGAAAAGTGCAGAACTGTAGACGTGCATGGAACAAATGCAACACATTTATACTCATTTGGGTGTTTCAAGTAGGGGAAAAATTGATTCCACAGCTCCAATTACCAAGCCACATCAAGTGAAGACTATTGAAATTATAAGATTTCACACAATATTAGGCTTAAGTTGACTCCTCCTTGTGAAAATGTATTTATAATTAGGACATAAAAAAGCACGAAGCAGTATTTGGGGTTTTAATTTTTTATATCTGCCCTGGCAGTGAGAAAAGTGGCTGAGATAGCATAAAATTCTTAAAACTGTGATGTTTCAATGTCCTTTTGCTGAACTGAAATGGCTTTCTTGTAGATTAAAGGAACCGTGCCATTGTTTTCTTTGTTAAGAGAAAAGTATTCCAAAGTGGGAAAAGCACAGACTTTCTTTACTGAGCCTGGGGATACCTGCTAGAATAAGAAAATGCAAAACAGTCCCCAGAAAAATAGAACCTCTGAACTCAGCAAGTGGAATTCCCAATTACAGACATGCTGCTGCATCTCCTCCCTCATCACAGCTGTTTAGCTTGATCACTCCCCCAACCCCAGTGAGACAGTATGAAGGATGCAGTGCTATGCATGCTCCGACAGCCAAATCAAAGACCCAGCCAAGTCTGTGCCTCAGCTGAGTCTGGAGAAAATCAGAGACCCGCATTAAAGTTTCAGAAAAACCTAACTGGTATGAGGACAGCATTCAAAAATGCTCAAAAATATTAAGGGGAAAACAAATATTGTTTTAACTCTGTTAATAATTGATGAGTTGCCAGCAGAGATCCTCATAGCATTAAGGGAATTGAAAATTAAAGGCACAAAGACACTGCTTTAAGAAAACATCTTGATAAATAATTAATATGGTGTAGGCCTATTGGAATCTGAAGAGTGTAGATTTTAGTTTTTCTTGTCAAACCTGTGCTTTCTAATACCACAGTTTCTTCCCAAATGAGACCACAGTCATTTTCATTTTATATTGACAAAAGCTCTAGTTGTTTATGTTGCTCAGCTGAAATCATTTGCTGGTTTCTGTATCAGTTGCTTGCATTGAGCCCTTAGCATCCTAAGTAGCACAACTAAGCACCCAAAGATTATGTTTTTTTGAAATCAAGAGGGGGGGAAAAGATGAATAGTTATTTAGAAGACAGAAGTGAACATTCTCCAGTGTCTGTTTCAGGGAAACATCTGTTTGTCCAGGTCAGACTCGATTAGAAGAAGAAACCCTGTCAATGCCTGTTTAGCAATATGGGGTATAAGTAGACGAAAGAACTGTCTTGGGATGTGTAACAGCCAGGAACAGTGTCTGCTTTAGTTTTTGTCTCTAGAGAGATGCATTTGCAACGGTGAGGCCAGTTGTGGGGCTACCCTGAATAATTCAGGGTCTGGCACTTCCCTTGTGCATTCTGTCTGATGGGGATCTTGAGGACAATAAATAGAGCAATGCAGCACTCCTCAAAATACAAGCCCATCAGAATGACTAAAGAAAGGCTGGATATAAAATGTGCTAAAGGAAACAAATATGGAATTTCTGCACTTCCCTCCAAAGCAGCTCTCTACCACCACAGTGATCAGAGTCTGTGAGCAGCAGAGTTCAGAGACACGTCTGAAGAGTTCAACTGATGCACATTCCTGACATGGAGAGATACCGTAGTTTCAAAACAGAATACTGAGCACTGTGGTAACTAACACTGCTTCTGCTGCCTCTGAAAACCTGTGTTGCTGAAGGGCATATAAGCTCTTAAAGT